>NW_024097497.1:0-132356 GCF_016545835.1 Crotalus tigris | reverse complement strand
TCTATTCTATTCTATTCTATTCTATTCTGTCCATTATTCTATTCTATTCTATTCCATTCCATTCCATTCCATTCCATTCCATTCTATTCTATTCTATTCTATTCTGTCCCTTATTCTATTCTATTCTATTCTATTCCATTCCATTCCATTCCATTCCATTCCATTCCATTCCATTCCATTCCATTCCATTCTATTCTATTCTATTCTATTCTATTCTATTCTATTCTATTCTATTCTATGATGGCTTATGATTCCTCTCTGGACAAGGAGAGGATTTGAAATCTCTCACAAATATTCCAGATAGTTGTTTCTTGCGAAGATACCATAAGGCAGTGGTCTCTATCAGGTTTAGAGATTTGAGGCTGGGGGAATAGCTATTTTACTCAAACCACAGTCGGCACTTTCAAAAGTGGATGGATGACGGTTAAAGAAACCACTTGAATCTCTTTAGAAGAGCTAGGAGCTGGGAGATCAATATGGCCAGCGTTTACCTAGAGAGTTGATATCCAAGCTGACTCTGTGACATTAATTCATTCAACTTTTCAACCTGATCAGAGGAGAACTGACTTTGATGGCAAAAACCAGGAAGAATCTGGTAGCACCTTTTCCAACAAACATGTTTCATTAAAAGGCATAAGCAATCTGAGTTCAAACTGCAGCTCGCAAAAGCTGTGCTGTCAACGCTGCTAACATTGGATGTTCTTGCTTTGACAACAGATGGAGATGCAGCCTTTTTCTTTCTTATACTTTACTCTTAGAATTAGATGAAAATGGGAGAGGGGGAGTAATGCGATGGGAGTTAGTTAGACATACAATATTGTAATAAGAGCTGATAAGGCATGGTGGAATAAAGAACTGGGCAGAAAGCCAGCATTTCAAACTAATCGGAGAATGTGATTTATGACTGTTAGTTATAGGAGGGAATTGTGCTTTGATCTATGTGCTGAAGGGAGGGGAACTCAGATTTTGGCTTCGACCATGTATGTGCCAAAGATATGCTGCTCGATTAAAGATTCTTTAAGGTAAACAATGCCTCAAAGTTCTTTGAAGAGTTTCATCTTTCGGAATTATGACATTAAGCCAAAATCTACAAACTTTCCAAACCTCTTCCCACCCCCTCACCCATGGATCAAGTATCTGAGAAGCGGAGGCGCTTGAGGATATTCAGGTACTGGGCTGAACTCTTTTCCTGTAGCTACTCTGAAAGATGTGAAGCCAGTGCTGCTGTGAACAGAGTTGTTGTAAGCCACTTCTGCAAAAGGGAAGAGGTCGGTCCAGTTGGTTTGTTGCTAGGAAATATAATATCTGAGATATTGCTCCACCATCTTGTTAGCAGCTTCTGTGGCCCCATTAGTAGATGGGTGAAAAGCACATGATAGACCTTGAGATGATCCAATTAGTTTAAGAAAGCTCCTCCAAAATTTAGCAGTAAACTGCACCCCCCCCCCGTCCGAAATTATTTGTTTAGGGGCTCCATGCAGACAGTAGATGTGTTTCAAGAATAATTTAGTCAGTTGTTGGGCAGACGGGAGTCCTTTGCAGGCGATGAAGTGAGCCTGCTTTGAAAATAGGTCTATCACAGTCCAGATGACTGTATTTTCTCTACTTTCAGGGAGGTCTACTATAAAGTCCATGGTGATTTCTTCCCATGGTTGAGAAAAAAATTCAGTTTCTCTGGGTCCCCATCGAAGGAGGCTGGTCGCCACCCCCTAATATACTAACACAATGTTAGTCACAAAAGGCATCACCACAGTCTTTTTCTAATTTTTTCAACCAACATGGAAGATTAGTATTGTCAACACAAGGGAAGCATGCTGCTGCATGGTGTTGTGTGAAATTGTCTCTTATAGAATAAATGTAAGGTAAAGGAGTGCCTGCGGATTTTTCTTCGCTAGTCATGGCTGACTCTACAGCAGTGGTTCTCAACCTTTTTAATGCCGTGACCCCCCAACCGATCATAAGTTGAGGACTACTCAACCAATCGTAAGTCGAGGACTACTCAACTGGTGCAGCACTGTTTGCAGAATGGGACTTTTGGCGGGCTCAGCAGGGCAGAGACAGCCTGGATAATTCCTACTGGCTTTTGAAAGCCAATAGAATTAGACTCTATTCAAGAGAGTCTATTCTATTGGCTTTCAAAAGCCAATAGAATAAAAGGGAGTAGCACAGCTAAGGAAAAGGGGAAATAATGGCGGACTGCGTTGTTTGGTGACCTCCGTGAAATGGTCGTTCGACCCCAAATGGGGTCCCGACCCACAGGTTGAGAACCACTGCTCTAGAGGGTGGTGCTCATCTCTGTTTCAAGGCCATTAAGCCAGCGCTGTCCAAAGATGCTTCCACGGTCATGTAGCCAGCGTGATGTCACAGAGCACTTTACCTTCCCTCTGAAGTGATATTTATTTATCTACTCGCATTTGTATGCTTTCAAACTGCTAGGTTGTCAGGAGCTGGGGTGAGGACAGGAGCTCACCCTGTCACATGGCGCTTGGGTCTCAAACTTGGGCTGCCGGCTTTCCACCCAACAAGCCCAATATCTTAACCACTGAGTCACCACACCACTTGTCTGTTATAGAATACCAGCAGGTTGTTCATTTAACTCAATGTTTCTCAAACCTGGCAACTTGGCCTCCCCGCTGGGGAATTCTGGGAACTGAAGTCCATACATCTTAAAGTGACCAAGGTTGAGAAACATTTATCTGGCCTATCCTGCCCTTTTCAAGGATATTCCATTCCTTCTCCTGAAACTCAGCCAGCACGCTCCATCTAGCCTGAGCTGCATTTAAGAGTTTTATCCTCAACTCAAGGCGTCTAACAAACTAAACTGATTTATATGAACATCCAAGTTGCCTTGCAATATAAAACCACAGATGCGCATACAAATCTTCTGCCATCTGACACCCTGTCTCTAACCTTCCCTGGTATAACATTAAATTACAGTGTGTTTCTGGGTGCAATTCAAGATCCGGGTTATTACCTTGAATACCCTTTGTGGCTTGGGGCCAGGTTACCTAAGGAACCAGTCATTGTTGTTGTTGTTGTTGTTGTTGTTGTTTCTTCTTCTTCTTCTTCTTCTTCTTCTTCTTCTTCTTCTTCTTCTTCTTCTTCTTCTTCTTCTTCTTCTTATTCTTCTTCTTCTTCTTATTCTTCTTCTTCTTCTTCTTCTTCTTCTTCTTCTTCTTCTTCTTCTTCTTCTTCTTCTTCTTCTTCTTCTTCTTCTTCTTCTTCTTCTTCTTCTCCTCCTCCTTCTCCTCCTTCTCCTCCTCCTCCTCCTCCTCCTCCTCTTCCTCCTCCTCCTCTTCCCAGTCATTTATACCCATCCAATTCTATCAGGCAGTTTAGATGTGCTCTGGGTCCCATCACTGATGGACTCTCAGTTGGTGCAGTTTCATCACCAGGGTAGGTAACATCTTCAGAAGAGTTGAGGGGATGTCAATGTTCTTCTGTTTATAAGGGTTCCAGGTGTGTCAAGTGTGGGTCTTGTGATGGGTCTTGTGATGGGTCAGGTGTGAGTCATAAGTGAGTCTTGTGTTGGGTCTTATAATGGGGAGGTTATATCAGGTCAGGGGTGGGATGGGGAGCTTACGTGGGTTGGTCAACAAAGCTCAGAGAAGACCAAGGACCCCACAGTTGAACCCTGACTTATAAATATTCTCTTCTGTCGGGTTAAGGACTCTTTGAGGTTCTCCATGCAAGTTATCCCCAAGGTTGTATTCAGTAGCTCTGGTAAGTTATGCATTTTTTTATAGAGATGATAAGATACAGATAATGTGGACTGTTGGCATTTAAAGCCTTTGCTTGTTCGGATCTGTCTCTCCCTGTTTTATTCTGCCTTTCATCCTGCTTTTGCAGTAAGCTGTTTGCCGACTGATGTTTGCCAATTGATGTTTGCAGAGATTTTATTTATTTGTTTATTTATTTATTTATGAGACTTATATACCGCTTTAAGTGCAGCACTCTCTAAGCGGTGTACACAGTAAGCAATGTATATATATATTTACATTGCCCCCAACAGTCTGGGTCCTCATTTTACCTACCTCGGAAGGATGGAAGGCTGAGTCAACCTTGAGCCGGTGAGATTTGAACCGCTGACCTGCTGAACACAGTCAGCTAAAGTGGCCTGCAGTACTGCACTCTAACTGCTGCGCCACCTTGGCTCTTCCGAGTTAAACTTCCCACCCCAACAGTGAGTCATAAATCACATTCCCCAATTAACTACTTGTGTGGGCTTTCTAACGGAGACTACAGCCCACCAAAATGCTGGTAGCAATGACCTTGGTTCCCACAGAACAACTTACGAAATAAACATCAACCTGGATTTTTTTACTGAGTGGGAGAATGGTACTTCAGTAGTTAAAGACACTGAACTTGTCAACTGGAAAGCTGACAGCCTGGTTTGAGACCTGAGAGCCATGCGACAGGGTGAGCTCCCGTTCTTTGCTCCAGTGTCTGCCCACTTACTGTGTTTCCCCGAAAATAAGATCCGGACTGACTGACTGACTTACTTACTTATTTATTGTTCCGGCCTGCATTTTGCAGTCAAAAGCCTTTCCAGAAGGCCTCTGCAGCTGAGAACCGAGCTATGGATTGAATCCATAGCTCAGTTCTCGGCTGCAGAGACCTTCCCGAAAGGTCTCTGACTGCAAAATGCAGGCCAGAGCAATAAGTAAGTCCGGGTCTTATTTTCGGGTAAACACAGTAGGTGGGCAGACACTGGAGCAAGGAACGGGAGCTGACCCTGTGGGCCCATGAGGAGAGGCAGGTATCAATTCATGGGTGGGCCCTGGTAAGCGGGTACAGGGCACGTGGGGCAGCTCCACCCCCCACCCCTGCCCTAGCTTGATTTTTATGATGCACCTCACCCCAAAACTAGGGCTTATTTTGGGGGTAGGGCTTATATTAGCCCCCCCAAATCAAACTAGGGCTTACTTTCAGGGTGGGTCTTTTCTTCGGGAAAACATGGTAGCAGTCCAAAAGCATGTAAATGCAAGTAGATAAATAGGCACCACTTTGGTGGGAAGGTAACCGTGCATATAGTCATGCTGGTCATATCACCCCAGAAGCATTTTCCGACAATACTAGTTCCCTCGGCTAAGAAACAGAGAAGAGCAACACCCGCTAGAGTCAGATTCGATCATCAGGGGAAACCTTTACCTTTCTATTTTTATTAGCTGAATTGAGTAGCAATTGCTCTGATCTGATATTAGGGTGGACTATAAGGAGAGTGGTAAAGAAAACTGGAAATTTCCCGCAGATGGTCAGGCAGAGAACCACAGCCAAACCCTGAGGTTGGGTGGGTGGATGGATGGATGGATGGATGGACATAGAAATAGAATCATAGGACTGGAAGGGACCTCAAAGGTCTTCTAGTCCAACCCCGATTCACAGCAGGAGGCCTGATATCCCAGTCAAATGGTTCTCCAGTCTATTTTTGAAAATCTCCAGTTGGAAACTATTATATTGAGTAATTGTTCTCACTGTCAGAAAACTTTGCCTGACTTTTAGGTTGGAACTCTCTCTCTCTCTCTCTCT
Source organism: Crotalus tigris (assembly GCF_016545835.1). Taxonomy (NCBI): domain Eukaryota; kingdom Metazoa; phylum Chordata; class Lepidosauria; order Squamata; family Viperidae; genus Crotalus; species Crotalus tigris. Next base: position 126,827 of record NW_024097497.1, on the reverse strand, counting down.
CTTTTTTTTATTGAAAGTTTATAAAATTTTACAATAAAACACTCCCCCCTCCCAACCCCCCCAGCCCCCTCCCCCCCTACTTCCCATAGCTGAATACAGGGTTAAAAACAACAAAAAACATACAACTTAAATGAACATCAAACAATTATACATACATCCAAAAAACAAAATTTTAAACACTTTAACTCCAATACATAAAAACAAAAATTACCATCCTTAAACCCTTAGATATAGGTTGGAGCTCTCTTTAACAAGCTTCCACCCATTACTTCTTGTCCTGCCCTCTGGTGCTTTGGAGAACAAGTCAATCCCCCCTTCTCTATGACAGCCCCTCAAGTACCAGAAGACAGTTATCATGTCCACCCTGATCCTTCTGTTCAGTAGGCTAGACTTCTTCAAACATTCCTCATATGATTTAGCCTCCAGACCCCTTCTTGTCATTATTGCTCTTCTCTCCTTGCTTTTGAGGGTCTCAACGTCGTTTTTCTAACGTGGTAATCTGAACTGAATGTAGTATTTAAAGTGCAGCCTCACTAGTGTGGCATAAAGCCGTATCATCATCACTTTTCTTTATGGCAACCCCTGAGATATCATGTCGCCCCTAATCCTGCTTTTCATTAAACTAGATATCCAATTCCAGCAACTGTTCTTTATATGTTTATCCTCCAGTCCCCTAATCATCTTTGTTGCTCTTCTCTGCACTCTTTTTTAAAGTCTCAGCATCTTTTTTACACCATGGCGACCAAAACTGGATGCAGTATTCCAAGTGTAGCCTCAACTAGTATGGTATAAAGCCGTAACATCATTACTTCTCATAATCTTGACACTATCCTTCTATTGATGAAACCTAGGACTGTATTGGCTTATTTGGCAGCTGTAGCACACTGCTGGCTCATATTTAAGGGATGGTCCATGACGACACCTAGAATCTTCTAACAGTTTCTGCTGTGAGCCAGGCACCGCTTATTTTGGGCATATGTATTTGATTTTTTTTTTCCCAAGTAAAGAACCTTACTTTTCTCACCTCTGAATTGCATCTTGTTAGATAGAGCTTTCTACCTTATTATTATTTTGTAAGATAGATGGATATGTACATTCTTGTCTATTCTTCATGCATCTATCCAGTGGTGGGATTAGCCAGTTCCCACCGCTTTGGCAGAACCGGTAGCTAATTTTTGGTTGCCCAGGCCCAGAATGGACTTCCGGAAGTGGCATCCATACAGAGAGAACCAGTTGTTCACATATTTGAATCCCACCACTGTGTTTATCTTTCCTTAGTATGGGTTATCTTTTTCTCTCTCTCTTTTTGTCAGTATAAATGGTTTTGATGGTAGCGGACGATCAGTACATGAGCCTCAAGCTATGTTTTTGCTAGCTGGATTGAGTGATTGGTGTGCTCACTCTGATCTGGATCTCGGAAGAACTTAGAAGGAGTGTGCTGGGAGCAAACTAAACTGGAAATTAGTAACCATCATTTTTCAACATTTGCAGTCAACCCTTCCGGCAAATCTTTCACTTATTGGACAAATTTAAGCAACTGAAGAATGGAGTGCATGATCCCTTCCTTGCAATTTTGAAGGCACATCAGGACGGCTTCCTGACCCAGCATTAGGTGACCTCAGGACAGCTGAAGGTCTTCCATTTAGAAAGGAAACGAAGGGAGCGGACACCAAGAGGTATTGCTTTTCACGCAAATTCGGTAGCAGCACTGTTCCACAGAGAATTCCAGTTAGGCTTGTCTATCTTTCTTTTCTTTTTTTACTTCTTAGAGATGAATTGGATTTAGGCCTTTTAATGTTTGTTTTCATTGCTTTTCTGTTTTATTTTAATGTCTACCGGGGAAGTTTTCGTTCAGCTTAGAGCATGTCCATTGCTGGATGTCTGTTCTGATTGCCCTGGATGGAAATGCAATGGAATGAGTGAATGATTAAATAAATATGCTTGCTGACAGAACAGCCCGTAGTGGGGTTGCCTGTTGCAAAATGGGGATGTGGCTAATAATAAAAAAAAAAAAACCAAAGCATCTCCCTCTATTTGCCAGAAAGTAAACTGATGAGACTTGATTGTTCCATATTATTCCATCTCTATCACCCATTTAAAATTAACTTTTTTCAGGGCATGTGGGCAGTTTCTCCAGTAAAAATCTAAGCTGCAGTGACTTGTACTCCTCCTCCTCCTCCTCCTCCTCCTCCTTGTTCTTCTTCTCATTCTTATCCTCCTCCACCCCTCTCTTTTCCTCCTCCTCCCCCTCTTCCTCCTTCTCCTTGTTCTTCTTCTCTTTCTTGTCCTCCTCCTCCCTTCCCTTTTCCTTCTCCTCCTCCTCCTTCTCCTTCTTGTCCTCCCTTCCCTTTTCCCCCTCCCATCCCCTCCTCCTTCTCCTCATACTCCTCCTCCTCCCCTCCCTCCCCCCTTCTCCTCCCCTCCTCCTCCTCCTTGTTTTCCTTCTCTTCCTCCTCCTCCTTCCTCTTTTCCCACATCTACTTCTAATTCTGAAGACATTAAAATTAAGTGAAACAAAGTTTGTGACAGATGCTAAAGGATGTGCTGATAAACACAATGGCTTTGCCTCTCTCTTTAATAGAAAAATACAACTGGCACTAATATTATCTCTCCCCAACAGATTGCAAACAGCTTTATAAAACACCAGCGATCAGATTAATTGTTGTGACTTGCCAACGATGAACTTCCCTCCCGTCTGCCTCCCACTTTTCAGTCTTTTCACAAATCTAACAAAACCCTTTCACAAACATCAGAATTCCGAGGCCTATTTCTCTCAGCAGGGAGTCCCATGTTGACTTCAAATATTTGATCTTCATTAAGCAGAACTGTTCCCTCATTAGAGTTAAATAGCAATCCGTATTCCGAGCATTAATGAAATCTGAATAATTGTTAGCCAAGTACTGTCAAAAGTGCCCAAAATTTAGGTTTCTGTTGTATTATCAAAAGACAACACTGAGTTGAAGCCTAGATGACCAAATCAGAGCATCTCCAGGCCATTCAAAAAAGTCAAGATGGCCTCCAGAAATCTTGTGGAAAATTCAAGGACTTACAAATTCCAGAGGGTTTTAACAGAGAGATTTATTGTGCAGGTTCAGAAGCAATAGCAACTAGCAATTCTGAACCCCGAGGGCGGGTTCAGACTTCAGTTTTTATACCTTCCTTTTTTCTTTCTTTCTTTCTCAGGAACAAAGGAATACACATTGGAATACATTAGGTTCGTTTCTCACGGGTATATAATGGAGAGTTTGCTACATACATTGTATCCAAGTGCAATGCACATTAGGTTAGTCACATACTACTATTCCAGTAATTATGCAGACACATCATTATTCTAATGATTGTTCATTTTCCACATTACAACTACTTGGCCAGAGCCTGTGATTCATGTAAAAAAAAAAATTAGATTGGCTTCAATTATGTATTTATACACCCTGTCTTGACTTTTTCAAACCCTACTCCCATAGACAGTCCAGAAGTGACTTTTAGATTCCCTATCCACCTCTCCTGACCATCATTTCTCAACATTGTCAACTTCCAGATGCATGGACTTCAACTCCTAGAATTCCTGAACCAGCAATGCTGGCTGAGGAATTCTGGGGGTTGGAGTCCACACATCTGAAAGCTGCCAATATTGACGTTTGTACCAAGTGTCCGAAGTGAATCAATAGAAAAAGTGGGAAATTATTTATTTTATCTCTTCATTTATTTACTCATCAAACAAAAATTACAAATTTGAACAAACAAGATGAAAAAAAAAACCCTAAAATGTGACAGGGAAGATAGGCGTATCTGTGCCTTTACGTGTGCCTCATTAAAAACCCCTTAAAATATGGGATGAGGTCCACAGAAATTAAGTTGGAATTAAAAATGTGAAACTTAGTAGCTGAAAGAACTGGTAAGATATTCCAGACTTTGACAACTCAGTTACAAAAAACAAATATTTTACAATCAAGTTTAAAGCAGTTTTCATTAAGCTTAAAGCAGTTGTTTGCACGTGTTATGTCAGTCAGTCCTAGAAACACAGGATTTTAGAGAATTTCTAAGAGAAGCAGGAACTGTGCAAGTGAAATTAAAAACCAACCAGCCAGACTGGGAGAAAATTTATTTTAATACTTAGCAGAAATGACTTTCTTGTAATGTCCACACTTCAGTTTTCAGCCTGCTTGATGGAGCCACAAAAAAACAAATCTATTCTGTCTTGTCTGTAACAGACTTTCAGATTATTGGCTTCCATTAATCTTCTCTGCTTTGGCTCAACAGATCCTAATCTATAAAACAGGGCTTTCCAACATCTCCTGCAACTCCCATATCCGCTTAGTATTCTAATGTTGGAGGGGGTTGTAAATTGGTAAAAAAAATAAAATAAAATCCATTACTGTTACTCTCCACTGTATCTGATGAACATTTCAATCCATCGGGTTTTTTTTTCCTTCCAATAGAATTTTAATCTTAAAAATCCACCGACAATCTGTGGATGGGGGAGCCAAATTGTCAGCAAAAAAAAAAAATCAGTTTAAAAATTGCTTTTTTTAAAAAAAAAAAAACAATTGGGCTCTGCATCCACAGATTGTCAGTGGATTTTTTAAGAAAAAAAAATGGCTTTTTTAACTGTTCAGTGACGCTGAGGAATTCTCTGTTTTTGTTTTAATTTTACCACATACAGTGTGAGTTTGCAATATAGTAGGGAAATTACCTGAGGGATTTTTTCTTCAAGAGCATCTCCTCCTCCTCCTCCTCCTCCTCCTCCTCCTCCTCCTCCTCCTCCTCCTCCTCCTCCACATAGTTCCGTTTTTTGCTCGTCTGGTGGCCTCAGCCATTGTTATTTGATGCTGTTGTAGGGTGTCTTTAATGTCTCTCCAATTTCTGGATCTGCCTTGTGTTCTTTGGCCTTCACCCCTGGACATCTGGGAAGAGACGATTAAGAAAAAATATATCTAGAAAGTAATGGATAATTTTATCCACCTTCCTATGTATAAAAGTAAAGGTACATTCCATCTTGTGCTGAACTCAACTCAGGTGTAACCTGACCACAGCGTTATTATTTTCTTGCAACATTATGGAAGTCATTACTGTCAATGTTTACTAGGTCATATATTTGTTTGTTCAGCCTCACAGTACGGTTTGATGTAGTGGTTAACATGATGGCCTATAAACCAGGAGATGGTGAATTCTAGTCCTGCTTAGGCATGAGGGCAGCTGGCTGACTTGGGCCAATCACCAGGAGACTGTGAGTTCTAGTCCTGCCTTAGGCATGAAAGGCAGCTAGCTGACTTGGGCCAATCACTAGGAGACTGAATCTAGTCCCACTTTAGGCATAAAAGTCAGCTGACTGACTTTGGGCCAATCACCAGCAGACTGTGAATTCTAGTCTCACCTTAGGCATGAAACCAGCTGGGTGACTTTGGGCCAATCACCAGCAGACTGTGAATTCTAGTTCTGTGATTTAAGGCCAATCACTCTCTCTCAGCCCAACCCACCTCACAGGATTATTGTTGGGGGGAAAACAGGAAGAGGAAGGAATATTATGGATGTTCACTGCTTTGAGTTACTTAAAAAGTAATATAGCTGGGATAAAAATCTAATAAATAAATAAAGTTTTATCCAGGAATTTTGTCATAGATTCTTATCTGAGTGAATGGATTATCTGCCCTTAGGTTGGTGTCACCTCCCAGTGACCACAAAGACAGATATTCTCCTTGACAGTCTGTCCCCAACATGGTGCTTCAGGTTTTCCAGTGATGGCCATCAGGACTGCTCAAAGCTGTGTCTTGTTTCTTTTTGTAGCTCACACGTAAAAAACAGGTGGTATTTTCATCACATTGTGCTGATTGCCATCTTAGAATAGAATAGAGTTGGAAGGGACCTTGGAGGTCTTCTAGTCCAGCCCTCTGCTCAAGCAGGAGAAACTATACCAGTGGTGGCGAACCTATGGCATGGGTGCCAGAGGCGGCACTCAGAGCCTTCTCTGTGGTCACGCGCGCCTTTGCCCCAGTCCTAGGCCTTCAGCTGGGTTTTATCAAACCTTTTCACTTTAGGCCTCCGCCACCGTGTGCAAAAAAAAAAAAAAAAAGGTTCAAACAATCAGTCAATTTCAACTTCTTGCGGGGAAAAAAAAAGATCTTGCAAAGTTGGAATTGATTGATTGAACTTTTTAGTCCCACCCAGTCTGCTGTTACCACCGCAGCCACGCCCACCCAATGGGCCACACCCACCCAGCACCCAACAATGCATAAGTGGGTTTTGGGTTGCAGTTTGGGCACTCGGTCTGTAAAAGGTTCACCATCACTGACCTATACCATTTTCCAAAGCACCTGAAGGCCAGAGAAGGAATAACGGATGGAAAGTGATCAAGGAGAGATTCAACCTAGAAATAAGGAGAAATTTCCTGACAGTGAGAACAATCAACCAATGGAACAGATGGCCTTCAGAGGTTGTGGATGCTTCATCAATGGAGGCTTTCAAGAAGAGTCTGGACTGCCATCTGTCGGAAATGGTGCTTGGGCAGGGGTTGGACTAGATGACCTACAAGGTCTCTTCCAACTCTGTTGTTCTGTTCTGTTTTGTTCTGTTCCATTCCATATTTTCTATTCTATTCTATTCTATTCTATTCTATTCTATTCTATTCTATTCTATTCTACTCTACTCTACTCTACTCTACTCTACTCTACTCTACTCTACTCTACTCTACTCTATTCTATATCCCATCCTATTCTATTCTATTCTATTCTATTCTATTCTATTCTATTCTATTCTATTCTATTCTATTCTACTCTACTCTACTCTACTCTACTCTACTCTACTCTACTCTACTCTACTCTACTCTACTCTACTCTACTCTACTCTACTCCACTCCACTCCACTCCACTCCATTCCATTCCATTCCTTTCACATAAGTTACTGTCTAGTCTTTTCTTAAAAACCTCAAGCGATGGAGCGCCCACAATTTCTGAACAGCTTGCTTTCAGAGTCTGGTCTTTTTGACTCTACCCTGAAGACAATCCTGAACACAGAGGAAAGTAGAGAACAAGAAGTCACTCCAACAAAAATTTCAAGGGAGAGTAAATTTAAGCTGATGTAATTGATCCGTGTATATCACTTCACAGCTAGTGTTTTGAACCTGAAATTATCTGTCATTTGACATAAAATTCCAAAGGAGAAGATTAAAGCTCTCTCCCCAGTAAGAGCATCCATTCAAGTTATTTGCTTTCTTTGCTTTAATGGCAAATTAAATGAAAATCACAGGAGGGAAGAAAGAAATGTCTGTTTCAAAGGAGCTCATTGGAACTCAGTTGGAAAGTTACTCATGCATCCATCTGTACCTTGGATATTTTATCTGAGGAGGAGGCCAAGGCAAAGCCAGTCTAAGGGTTGACATTTACTAGACTTACAGCCATTCATTTAGTGACTGTTTGAAGTTCCAATGGCACTAAGAAATGTGACTTATGTCTGTTTTTTACACTTACAGCCATGGTCACGTGATCAAAAGGCTTGGACTAGAAGACCTACAAGGTCCCTTCCAACTCTGTTATTCTGTTACAATGCAGAATCACAAGTAGAAAACAACAACAACAACAACAACAACAACAATAATAATAATAATAAAAAGTTGGAAGGTACCTTGGAGGTCATTTAGTCCCCCTGTTCAGGCAGAAAACCCTATACCATTTCAGATAAATGGCTGTCCAGTCTCTTCTTAAAAACTTCCAGTGTTGGAGCATTCACCACTTCTGGAGGCAGGTTGTTCCACTGGTTAATTGTTCTAACTGTCAGAAAATTTCTCCTTGGTTCTAGGTTGCTTCTCTCCTTGATTAGTTTCCACCTGTTGCTTCTTGGCCTGCCTTCAGGCACTTTGACTCCCTCTTCTTTGTGGCAGCCCCTCAGATATTGGAACACTGCTATCATGTCCCCCCTTGTCCTTCTCTTCATTAAACTAGACATACCCAATTCCAGCAACCGTTCCTTATATGCTTTAGCCTCCAGTCCCCTAATCATCTTTGTTGCTCTTCTCTGCACTCTTTCTAGAATCTCAGCATCTTTTTTGCATCGTGGTGACCAAAACTGGGTGCAGTATTCCAAGTGTGGCCTTACCAAGGCATTGTAAAGTGGTGTTAACACTTCACATGATCTTGATTCTATCTCTCTGTTAATGCAGCCTAGCAGCGTGTTGCCTTTTTTGACAGCTGCAGCACACTGCTGGCTCATATTTAAGTGATTGTCCAGTAGGACTCCAGGATCCCTTTCACAGTTACAATTATTGAGCGAGCTACCACCTATACTATACCTTGTGTTTGGTTTTTCTTGCCTAAATGTAGAACCTTACTTATTTCTTAGACTTCCATTGGTGGGAATTCAAGAACTTCTTCAGAAGGTCGGCTTCCCTTTGTTAAATTTATTTATTTATTTATTTTTAAAATTTATAAGCTGCCCCACTCCCGAAGGACTCTGGGCGGCTAACAATAAAGAAACACATAAAACATAACAAAACAACAATACAAAACAATCATCCAGGGGTTAGGTTTTATAAACCCCAGGCCTGCCGGAAAAGCCAGGTCTTAAGTAGCTTACGGAAGACCAACAGGGTGGGAGCGGTCCTAATCTCCGGGGGGAGCTGATTCCAAAGCGTGGGTGCCATCACAGAGAAGGCCCTCCTCCGCGGCCCCGCCAAATGGCACTGCTTGGCCGACGGGGCCTGAAGGAGGCCCAGCCTTTGGGATCTAACCGGACGTAGGGAACTAATCATCCGTTCCATACACACTGCTGGTTTAACTTAAACCAACGCGTAGTTTCACAGATATTCTTGTCCTTCCTGACCTGCAGATGGGAAAGCTTCACAGACTCTCTTTGGCAATACAATGTTTTCTGGTGTATAGTCCATGAAGTGATTCTTGCACATATGTGTGTGCGTTCAAGCAAGAGCCCTTCCTTTACATGGATCCTCTTCCTGACCGGTCAACCATCAGAACCTCAACCCATGAGGATAAAACAGAAGAGTTGTGTTAAGATTCCCACCCACCCCCTTTCCTTCACTGTCTTCAGGAGAAGTAGTCCTGCTGTGCGTCTGGCTTATCTTGACAAAAATTACACATTTCTCAGAATTGCAGCTGCAAGAACAACATGAAGCTGTTATCTCATCTGGCAATGCTTTCATTTAGAACAATTTCTCTCCCTGGCTGAGAAGCCAAGCCTTTGAAGGAGACATTTATCAATTGTATGGCTGGGCCAACATGTCGGTTTTGATAGTAATGCTGTTGGAGGCTTGGTTTGTTGACATGTTTTTCTTTAAGAAAGAACCCCAAAATTGAAATGATAACCGTAAAAGGATGGCTTAGATTGCCCACCCTGTAGTCACGCTATCCTGTCATGAACCTGTAGAATTTATTTCAACAAGACTTAATAGCGGCAGCTCATTTTGCAGGGCTCCCAAAAGAAATTCAACAGATTCATGAAGAACAAGTTGGTTAAAATCCATCTTCCTGAGGAACTGAGGTTCTTCTAGGATGGAGGAGAGCCCTAGTAGTGCAGCGGTTAAAGTGCAGTACAGGAAGTCCTTGACTTATGACCACAATTGAACCCAAAATTTCTGTCGTCAAGTGAGACATTTGTTAAGTTGTTAAGTTGCCCGATTGCAGTGGATAATAAGTAGGTAATCCGTTGTTAAGTGAATCTGGCTTCCCCATTGATTTTTGCTTGTCAGGAGGTCGCAAAAGAGGCTCACATGATCTTGGTGTCAACTCTCAAAACAAAATTAGCTGAGGCCATTTTCTCTTCGTTTTCGGTTGCCACAGAATTGGGAGGGGGGATGAGTGTTATATCTTAGACATAACAATAAGTTGTTCTGTGGGAACCAAGGTCATTGCTACCTGCATTTTGCTGGGCTGTAGTCTCCGTTAGAACGCCCGTGCAAGTAGTTAATTGGGGAATGTGATTTATGACTCACTGTTGGGGTGGTAAGTTTAACTTTGCAACTTTGTAACCTTTGGGGGTTGTTTCAGTTTTGGGTTCACCTTTGAACATGCCGTTATTATGTAGCCAAATAAAAATGTTTTTCAAGGAAATTCTCTTTTTGCCCTGGGGTTCTTTTTTTGGTCTCATCTTTTGGAACCATGATACTTGGGACACAGCAACAGTCATAAATATGAACCAGTTATCAAACATCTGAATTTTGATCACATGATCATGGGGAATGCGGCAAAGGCTGTAACTGTGAAAAATGGTCATAAGTCATTTTTTTCAGTGCCGTTGTAACTTTGAACAAACTGTTGTAAGTCAAGGACTACCTGTATTGCAGGCAAACTCTGCCCACAGCCCGGAGTTTGTTGCTGACAGGGCTCAAGGTTAACTTAGCCTTCCATCCTTCCAAGGTCTGTAAAACGAGGACCCAGATTGTTGGGGGTGATATGCAAATAATGCTCACGTTGTAAACCATCCAGAGAGTGCTAAAAAAGCTATGGAGTGGTATATAAACCTAAAATGCAACTGCTATTCCTATTGAGATGGCATAGCTCAAACTATATGTTGCAAGGAGACCCACAGCAGGAAGAAGGCTATCTCCATCACCTCCTTGTGAGCATTATGGGGACACTTGGATGGCCACTGAAAAAAAAAAGCAAACTGATGGACTAAGATGGGCCTTCCTTGATCTTACAATTTTTATGCCATGAGTAATTGTGAAAGGTAAGACAATCATTGTGCAAATCAGGCTGTGGACATCTAACAGAATGAAATTCAATGGTGAAAAAAGCTAGGTTCTACATTTAGGCAAGAAAAACCAAATGGACAGGGGGGTACCTTGCTCAATAGTAGTAATAGTGAGAGGGACCTCAGAGTCATAGTGGACAATTACTTAAATATGAGCCAGCAGTGTGCTGCAGCTGCCAAAAAGGCCAACACAGTGCTGGGCTGCATTAACAGAGGAATAGAATCAAGATCACATGAAGTATTAATACCACTTTACAATGCCTTGGTAAGGCCACACTTGGAATATGGCATCCAGTTTGGATCACCACGATGAAAAAAAGATGTTGAGATTCTAGAAAGAGTACTGTGAAGAGCAACAAAGATGATTAGGGGACTGGAGGCTAAAGCATATAAGGAACGGTTGCTGGAATTGGGTATGTCTAGTTTACTGAAGAGAAGGACGAGGGGGGACATGATAGCAGTGTTCCAATATCTCAGAGGCTGCCCCAAAGAAGAGGGAGCCAAGCTATTCTCCAAAGTGCCTGAAGGCAGGATGAGAAGCAACAGGTGGAAACTAACCAAAGAGAGAAGCAGCCTAGAACTAAGGAGAAACTTCCTGACAATGAGAACAATTAACCAGTGGAACAACCTGCCTCCAGAAGCAGTAAATGCTCCAACACTGGAAGTTTTTAAGAAGAGACTGGACAGCCATTTGTCTGAAATGGTGTAGGGTTCCTGCCTGAGCAGGGGGTTGGACTCGATGACCTCCAAGGTCCCTTCCAACTTTATTATTATTATTGTTGTTGTTGTTGTTAATATAATGGGGAAAGCCCGGATGGTTTCCAGAAATGGAAATATATTAGAGAGTTATAATGAATGGTTTTGGGATAAATTAGATCTAGCCATATTTCCTCTTTAACTTCTTATCTCTTTAATTTCTTGGGGTTGATATTTTTATTCGCTACTTGCATTTGTTAAAGGTTTTTTTTTTATCTGAAAAGCACTAGTGTAATAAATAAATATGGATGGATGCAAGAAAATTGTTCAGTCCAGCTCTTTGTAGAAGAAAATTTTTCCTTTCCTTTCCTTCCTTCCTTCCTTCCTTCCTTCCTTCCTTCCTTCCTTCCTTCCTTCCTTCTTCTTCTTCTTTCTTTCTTTCTTTCTTTCTTTCTTTCTTTCTTCTTTTCTTCCTTCCTTCCTTTTTCTCTCCTGATCTCTCTCCCCTGCTGTCTCCCATTTCTTTCTTTCTTTCTTTCTTTCTTTCTTTCTTTCTTTCCTTCCTTTCTTTCTCTCCTTTTTCTCTTTTTTTTCTTTTTCTCTCTCTCCCCTTCTCTTCTTACTTACTTACTTACTTACCTCCCCCTTCTTCCCTTTCTTTTTTTGCATGAACTCTAACTATTACAAATCCCAGGGACACCTAGCAGTGGTTCTATGGAGTCACCAGAGAGGAAATGAAAGACGACAATATTTAGGCATTTATTTCCAAGCTTTTCATTCTTTTCAATGTGCATACTTCATTTGCTTAGTTTTTTTATTTTATAGTATGAAGTTTCCAGTGCTTTCCTTGTATATTTGATGGATCTTTTCTCTGCCATCTTTTCTTTCATTTTTCATGTAGCTAAAGGTCATCAAAATATTGTTCACTTGCTAAACTTGGCCATTCACCCTTTGACAGGGAGATGTCAGAATAGAAATGACTTATAGTCCAGATAGCCCAAATAATATATTTCATTTAAAGGCAGTCTAGTCACAACAAATACCTCCAACTTGCTCTGTTCCTAATTCAGAAGCCTGTGGAGATCTCCCCTTGGTGACCAGCTCAAAGCTCGGCAAGCAAGAAAGAACTGAGAAATTGATTGAAGTGGCCTGGATCAGCAGTTATTATGGCTAACAGAGCAAGTAGCTCAGATCTCTCAATAGTAAAGGGAGAAAGCATGCTGCTTTTAATACATTCAGAGAGGATGATACATTAATGAAAGATGCCACATTTTTCTCCTTCCATCTAATAATAATAATAATAATAACAATCATCATCATTATCATCTGCAAGTGGACCACCTGGTAAGCTGCTGCAAGAAGATCGCACAGACTGACTACAAGCAGCGGCATGACAAAGTAGCAACAATGGTGCATTGGAAGAGCTGCAAGAAATATCATTTGCCTGTAAACAAGAACTGGTGGGATCATAAAATAGAGAAAGTCATAGAAAATGATAGAATTAAACTGCTCTGGGACTTCAGGATTCAAACAGATAGGCACCTGCAACATAACACCCCAGACTTAACAATTGTCAATAAGAAAGATAAAAAAAGTCTGGATAGTGGACGTGGCAGTGCCTGGAGACAGCAGAATACATGAGAAAGAACTGGAAAAGATAACAAAATACAAAGAACTATAAATAGAAATAGAAAGACTGTGGCAAAGGCAAGCAAGGGTAGTACCAATAGTAACAGGCGCCTTGGATGCAATCCCAAAACAACTAGAGCACCACTTGAACACCATTGGCATTGACAAATTCGCCATTAGTCAATTGCAAAAGGCAGCCTTACTAGGAACTGCTTCCATCCTGCGACGATATCTGTAATACCATCAAACATCTGCCTATCCCAGGTCCTTGGTAAGGACTCGATAGGTAGACAAAAATGCCAAATCCAGTCTGAACATCTGGCTGACTGTGCGATGATCCATAATAGTAATAGTAATAATAATAATAATAATAATAATAATAACAATAACAACAACAAAGAATAACTTTCTATTTCGTTTCATTTCACTGTGCTGGAAAACCCCAAAGGGCAGTTCAATCACTCAGGCTGTAATGGAGAGTTAACTGAAATAAAACTGTACAGTGATTACGGGATGTATGATGATGGGATGTGTGATAGGTTGTATTTAATGGCTCAGATGTTTTGCCATCCTGAGCAAAACAAGTTAGAGGCATAGTTTAACCCACTATGTCTCTCTTGTTCTAAAAACCAGGAATGCATTGGGAGAGGCTATATCTCTTTCTCTCCTTGGGCCAATACAACGCAGATCATGTTACTTTCCAAGTAATCTAGTCACAGTTAATGTAGCTGTCCTTGCAATTTTGTCTGGCTGTTATAGCACAGGAAAGAAGAGACAGAGAGTTTGATTTGGGAAAAGATGGTGACTTTAGGATCTGAAGGCAGCAAGGTAGCAGGCAGGTAGAAGGTAGCAAGGTAGCAGGCAGGTAGGAAGGAAGCATCTCTAGAATATGGCCCAAATGTCTAAATGTCACAATGGTGTGATCAGCTCTACCTGTTTTTTATGTGTGTTCAATGTGGGAAGGAAAGAAAGGAGGGAGGGAGGGAGAAAGGAAAGAAGGAAGGAAGGGAGGGAGGGAGAGAGAAAGGGAAGGAGAAAGGAAAGAAGGAAGGGAGGGAGGGTGGGAGAAAGGAAAGAAGGAAGGGAAGGAGGGAGAGAGAGAGAAAGGGAAGGAGAAAGGAAAGAAGGAAGGGAGGGAGGGTGGGTGGGAGAAAGGAAAGAAGGAAGGGAAGGAGGGAGAGAGAGAAAGGGAAGGAGAAAGGAAAGAAGGAAGGGAGGGAGGGTGGGAGAAAGGAAAGAAGGAAGGGAAGGAGGGAGAGAGAGAGAAAGGGAAGGAGAAAGGAAAGAAGGAAGGGAGGGAGGGTGGGTGGGAGAAAGGAAAGAAGGAAGGGAAGGAGGGAGAGAGAGAAAGGGAAGGAGAAAGGAAAGAAGGAAGGGAGGGAGGGTGGGAGAAAGGAAAGAAGGAAGGGAAGGAGGGAGAGAGAGAGGGAAGGAGAAAGGAAAGAAGGAAGGGAGGGAGGGTGGGAGAAAGGAAAGATGGAAGGGCAAACATCCTTAATTAAAATATTTAAATTATTTTAAGGTTATTCAAAACAGACTGCTACTGCCTGGCTGCAATTTGATATCCTGCTCCCTTAACTGTTTTAAAATATATATTCTCAGTCCTCAGCCTTATTCACACATGCAGATCTGATAGGCCTTGGTAACAAGCTCATTTCACATCTAAGTAACTGGAATGTGGTGATGTTAGAAGTAACTTGTTGACAGAATAAAAAAAAAAAATCATGTAATTTTTCTTTGCCCATAAGATTAGATGGAAACAGGGTTGATGATAGCTGAAACAAAGTGCAAAATACTGAAAATCATCCAAAATGCAAACTACGGAATTTATTTATTTATTTGATTTATTCAATTTTTATACTGCCTATATTACTTTATAAGTAACTCAATGTGGTGAACATTCATAATACTCCTTCCTCCTTCTATTTTCCCCACAACAACAACCCTGTGAGCTGGGCTGGGCTGAAAGAGAGAGAGGGATTGGCCTTGGATCACCCAAACTCACCCAGCCAGCTTTCATAAGTTCAGAGAAGAGCAACTAAAATGATCCAAGGCCTGGAGATTAAAACGAACGAAGAACGGCTGCAGGACTTGGATTTGGCTAGTCTAAAGAAAAGGAGAAACAGGAGTGACATGATAGCAGTGTTCCAGTATTTGAGGGGCTGCCACAAAGAAGAAGGAGTCAAATTATTCTCCACGGCACCTGAAGGCAGGACAAGAAACAATGGTTGGAAACTGGTCAAAGAGAGAAGCAACCTGGAATTAAGGAGAAACTTCCTAAAGGTGAGGATAATTAACCAGTGGAACAGCTTGCCTCCAGAAATTGTAGGCGCTCCATCACTGGAGGTTTTTAAGAAGAGACTGGACAATCACTTGTCTGAGATGGTATAGGTTCTGCTGCTTGAACAGGGGGCTGGACTAGAAGATCTCCAAGGTCCCTTCCAGCTCTATTCTACTCTATTCATAATTAAAGTGGGACTAGAACTCCCAGTTTCCTGTTGACTGGCCCAAAGTCAGCCAGTCAGCTTTCATGCCTAAAGCAGGACTAGAACTCACAATCTCCTGGTGCTTAGCCCAAAGTGACCTAGTTAGTTTTATGCCTAAGGCAGGACTAGAACTCATAGTCTCCTGGCGATTCACCCAAAGTTGCCCAGCTGGCTTTCATAGCTAAGGCATGACTGGAACTCACAGTCTCCTGGTGATTCAGCCAAAGTCACCGAGAGAACTTTCACACCTACAGCAGAACTAGAATTCACATTCTCCTGATTTTGAAGCCGGCCCCTAAACCACTACACCAAACTGGCAATGTCTCAACATTCACGAACACAGAAGCACCCTTGTTTTGCAGTGCTAACTTAACACTTTTCCCTTCAGCAAGATGGGGATTGTGCTATTGTGCTACACGCTTTCTGTTAACAGGGGTGGACCCTGAACTTCAATGTTGCTCTTTCATCATCCTTGCTTGCCCACTTAGTTGCAGAGAAAACACACTCCGCTATCTTATGTACTTTCCCATTTTGGAGTTATAAATGCAGATGTCATTTGGATGTTAAACAAGCTTTCATAAGAATCCCACAGTTGAAGGTGACGTGGAAAGCATTAAGTACTTTGCAATTCAGCCAGAGTGATTGTATTTCTTTTTATGGGCATAAGGTGACTGTCTCTTGTGAAATGCTGTGAATTGTCTCATCTGCCCTCATCAACTACAAACTTTGTAGTGCTCCTATATTTATTTAGTGTTTGGGAAATGGAGCTTAGTACGAACTCCAAAATTATGATACAAAATGACCAGAGAAGATGCAGATTTTGCTTGATGCCTCCGTCTCTTAACTTTTTCAAATATAGCCAAATCTTTGCATCATTTTGGTAGTGTGACATAATGTCTTTTCGCATTTTGTTTTGTTAACATTCTTCAATTTCAGGAGGACCAAAAAGAAAAATGCTTTTGGTCATTTGGATATCTGTTGGAAGGGAAATGAAACTTTGGTCAAAAGGATCACAAGCAGGCTTTGGGAGTTCTTGCACTTAATTAATGCGAATTTCCAGTTTTTCATAATACAGTTGTGTTTTCAGGCTGTAGCCCCCAGTGGTTCTAAAATTTAATGTGCAGGTTTCCAATTTTTCATAATGCAGTTGCGTCTTCAGGCTATAGCCTCCAGTGTTGCTAAAATTTAATTAAAAAGTTAAAACCCAAAATTAAGTAGGGTCAAAATAAGATGAAGAAACAAAAGCTGCTGAGTGATAAACTAGATAGCAATTCATGACGTAAGCATCCCCGACTACTTTGCATAAAATTATAGAGTTGGAAGGCAATCCAACATACATCTAATTCACATCCGTGCTCAAGACAGTATAGGTAGTCCTCAACTTATGACAGTTTGCTTACTGACTGTTCAAAGTTACAATGGCACTGAAAAAAGTAACTTATTTTTCACATTTACGGCCCTTGCAGCATCCCTGTGGTCATGTGATCAAAATTCAGATGCTTGGCAATTGACTCGTTTTTACGACGGTTGCAGTGTCCCGGGGTCATATGATCCCCCTTTTGTGACCTTCTGACATGCAAAGTCAATGGGGAAGCCAGAATTCACTGAACAACCAGATTACTAATTTAATAACTGCAGTGATTCGCTTAGCAGCTGTGGCAAGAAAGATCGTAAAATGGAGCATTAACAAATGTCTCACATAGCAACGTAAATTTGGTGGTCGTTAAGTCGAGGACTGCCTGCATCTGCTAAAGCATTTTGGACAGATATTATATTATCTTTTTTAGCTAGGCAGTAGTTTAACTGTTGTAACCTTTCTGGGGACATAGAAATAATCCTCACCTTATGACTGGTCACTTAGAAACCATTTGAAGTTTTGACGGATCTGCCCTCTCCCCCGGCTGTCACATGACTGCATATCAGGTACTCAGCAATTGGCCTGGATTTATAATTGTTTTTAGCATCCTGTTTTCAATGCGTTTTGTAAACAAATGGCATTTGCTTTGTTTGTTTATTCTATTGCCCATGTCACTACTCAGGGCAACTCTGGGTTGCTTACAATATAATTTACTTCTGATTTTCACCAAAACTGACTGGTAGCAAACAATTGGTTTCTCTTAATGACT
Source organism: Crotalus tigris (assembly GCF_016545835.1). Lineage (NCBI taxonomy): Eukaryota > Metazoa > Chordata > Lepidosauria > Squamata > Viperidae > Crotalus > Crotalus tigris. Next base: position 109,192 of record NW_024097497.1, on the reverse strand, counting down.
GCTGCAATAAAATCGGATCAATCACATGGCCCGCTTTACAGCCATAGTGATTTACGATTGTTAACAAGCAAGCTCCATTATGGTCATAAGTCAAGGACAACTGTATTTGAAGTCCTGAGAGCGTGCCATTTATTACCAAGTAAAATGATGGGTTGCTCCTTGCCAAATACTTTGTCACTGATGCGGAATCTCTCTTTGTTATTTAGTTATTGATTTATAACTGGTCCTACTACTTAACTGGAGCATTGAAGAAAGCTAACATTAAATAATCCATTATTGCATTACCCCATCTTACTTTGGTTTGCAGGTTCACTTGTCTTTTTTCCCCCAAATAGCAATTTAATTAAAAACTACAACAGAAAAATTAAAAAAATAATGCAAACTAAACTAAAGAACGAATGAAAAGAAAACAATAGGTACAGAAAAAGAAAAAAAAAACAGAAACAAAAACAGAGAAGGAAGAAAAAATAAGAATAAGTTAAACAAAAAGAAAAGAAATATCTAAATTGCTTTCCCTTTCATTACACATATAAACAATTATAGTAACTTATCCCCTTCTCTAAATAATAACAACAACAACAACAACAACAACAACAATAATAATAATAATTAGTCCTTTCTAATGTCCAATCTTCAAAGTCCCATCCTATCAGAATATCTTCTGGCAACCTATTAAATAAAGTGTTGTCCTCTATCATGTTGGGCATACATCCACCTTAAAAAGTGGAAGCAAACTGATTTATATTTGTCTGGAATAGTATAGGGCAGGGGTAGGCAACCTTGGCTCTTTTATGACTCGTGGACTTCAACTCCCAGAATTCCTGAGCCAGCATGGCTCAGCCTGGAAACCTCTCCCTTTTCCCTCAGCGTGGCTGGCTCAGGAATTCTGGGAGTTGAAGTCCACAAAAGAGCCAAGGTTGCCTATCCCTGCCCTATATCAGGGGTCCTCAACCTTGGCTCTTTTATTTATTTATTATTATTTATTTTATTTTTAAAATTTATAAGCCGCCCCACTCCCAGAGGACTCTGGGCGGCTAACAATAAAAACACATAAAACATAACAAAACAAACAGTACAAGAACAATCATCCAGGGGTCAGATTTTATAAACCCCAGGCCTGCCAGAAAAGCCAGGTCTTAAGCAACTTACAGAAAACCAACAGGGTGGGAGCGGTCCTAATCTCCGGGGGGGAGCTGGTTCCAAGACGTGGGCGCCATCACAGAGAAAGCCCTCCTCCGCGGCCCCGCCAAATGGCACTGCTTGGCCGACAGGACCTGAAGGAGGCCCAGCCTCTGGGATCTAACCAGACGAAGGGAACTATGAGGTAGTAGGCGGTCTCGCAAATAGCCTGGCCCTGAGCCATATAAAAGGTAATAACCAACACCTTGAATTGGACCCGGAGACCAATAGGCAACCAGTGCAGCTCACGGAGGATAGGTGTAACGTGGGTGTATCGAGGAGCACCCACTATCACTCGTGCGGCTGCATTCTGGACTAACTGTAGACTCCAAATACTTTTCAAGGGTAGCCCCATGTAGAGTGTGGACTTCAACTCCCAGAATTCCTGAGCCAGCCATGCTGAGGGGAAAGGGAGAGGTTTCCAAGCTGAGCCATGCTGGCTCAGGAATTCTGGGAGTTGAAGTCCATGAGTCATAAAAGAGCCAAGGTTGCCTACCCCTGGTATAGGGTCTCCTGTTTAAGTAGGGGGTTGGACTAGAAGACCTCCAAGGTCTCTTCCAACTCTATTATTCTGTATTTTGACCAGATTATTTTTTAAAAAATGAAATCTTCTATGCTGATGGTAGTCTTTATAGGTAGTTCTCGTGACCTCAGCTGAGCCCAAATCTTCTGTTGCTATGTGAGACGTTTGTTGATGCCCCATTTTACAACCTTCCTGGCCATTGTTGTTAAGTGAATCCCTGTAGTTCTTAAGTTAGTCACACATCTCTAAAACGACTCTGGCTTCTCCATAGACTTTGCTTGTCAGAAGGTGACAAAAGGTGATCACATGATCCCAGGACACTGCAACTGTCATAAATACGAGTCAGTTACCAAGCATCTGAATTTTGTTTACATGACTATGGTCAGAAGTGTGAAAAAAGGTCATAAGTCACGCAAAAGTGCTTTTTTTTTTTCAAAAGGCAGCTGGACTTTGTTTTTTCCTTGAAGATGTTTCGCTTCTCATTCAAGAAACTTCTTCAGTTCTGAAGAAACTTTTGTTTCTGATCAGCTCTGAACCTTCTTGGATGAGAAGCGAAATGTCTTCAAGGAAAAAAACAAAATCTCGCTGCCTTTTGAAAGAGGCACTTTTGGGACAACCATGACCTGGATGACTGAGAATCTCCACAAACAACCGTAAGTTCCTTTTTTCAGTACTGTTATAACTTTGAGCTAAATGAACTGTTGTAAGTCAAGGACTATCTGTATTTCAAAAGGGTTGTGGGGGAGGGGGGAGAGATGAGGGATGTTTGTTGTGTTTTGTCCCAGAGGTCCTTTTTCAGAGAGGCAACTGGACTTTCTTATAGAAGACATTTCGCTTCTCTTCCAAGGAACTTCGTCAGCTCTGACTGGATGATGGGGAATGGAAGGACCATCCAGTCAGAGCTGAAGAAGCTTCTTGGATGAGAAGTGAAATGTCTTCAAAGAAAAACAAGAAAGTCCAGTTGCCTCCTGAAAAAGCACCTTTGGGACAACCATGATCTGGACGACTGAGACTCTCCATAGATGTTTTGTTTTGTTTTGTTTTGGAATCTGAACAAAAGAGACTGGCATCTATAGTGTGGGAAGTCAGCCCCCCCAGAGAAGGAAATATTGAAAGGGTAGAAAAATATATTTCCTCAAAGGATCTTAAAGAGGCAGAAAAGCATGCCCAGTCTTTCTTAATATCCCCAAGTCTCCCTCTCCCAAGCAGAGGCCAGCTGTGTAAAAATGCAGATGTAAATCCAGGAAGGTTGAAGCTAGCTAGAAGATTAGGAAGACAGAGACACCTAAAATCTACATACCCCGCCCAAACTCTAAGACAGGACATAATAGGATTAACCACAGACACCAAAAGGCACACTCAGACTCAGGCCAAAGTTCATGCCTCAAACAGGAACAGGAAACAACTCCAAACAAAAGGCTCCAGAAGGTATAAAGCCCCACCCCCTACATGTGCTCCCTCTCTTTTCTGCCAGAGCTATCTTCCCGTCTGGCTTTCCTCTTCAATAAACTGCAGCCTTCTTTCTGTAGCAGTCACCATGTTGTTTATCCCCAGCTTGGACTGAACCATGATGAAGACTTTTCTTTCAACAATAGCTTCAGGCTTTTTTCAACATACATTTCTTCACAAAATGATAGCCTAAGCAGGAAGACACTGTAGCCTGCCTTCCAACATGCTAGCACAGGGGTCTTCAAACTTGGCCCTTTTATGACTTGTGTACTTCAACTCCCAGAATTCCTCAGCCAGCATGCCTGGCTGAGGAATTCTGGGAGTTGAAGTCCACAAGTCAAAAAAGGGCCAAGTTTGAAGACCCCTGTGCTAGCAGAACACTAAGCTAAAGGCTAAGAGAAATTTGCATTGAGACAATCAGCAACCAGGTCAACAGTGTTCCTGAAGCCTCTCTCCTTTTGTAAAACAAACATCCATTCTGAATCACTGTTTGTCTGCAAAATGTCACCCTGAGCCAAGTCTTGACAAGGCTGAGCCTCAGACACAAACTTTGCTCCTCTCCCAGCATTGTTGCTAAGGTTTGAAAAACTCCTGCAGTGTCGCTATTCTCCAGCAAGTCAACCATGCCCTTAGTAATAAAAGGATAGGAACTGGATTATTGGTGAAGCCACAGAGATCATTTAGGATAGGAAAAAATGAGGTGGAATAGCTTGCTCCCGTCTTTCTTTCTTCCCTTCTGTTTCCTCTCCTTCTCTTCAGATTTTCTCACCTTTCTCTTTTGCTGCTCTGCACTGAATCTTAAGGGGAAGGGAAATGAATTGGGTTTAGTAATAGTAGTAAAGTTGGAAGGGACCTTGGAGGTCATCTAGTCCAACCCCCTGCTCGGGCAGGAAACCCTACACCATTTCGGACAAATGGCTGTCCAGTCTCTTCTTAAAAACTTACAGTGTTGGAGCATTTACTGCTTCTGGAGGCAAGCTGTTCCACTGATTAATTGTTCTCACTGTCAGGAAGTTTCTCCTTAGTTCTAGGTTGCTTCTCTCCTTGATTAGTTTCCACCCGTTGCTTCTTGTCCTGCCTTCAGGTGCTTTGGAAAATAGCTTAATTCCCTCTTCTTTATGGCAGCCCCTGAGATATTGGAATACTGCTATCATGTCCCCCCTTGTCCTTCTCTTCGTTAAACTAGACATACCCAATTCTAGCAACCGTTCCTTATATGTTTTAGCCTCCAGTCCCCTAATCATCTTTGTTGCTCTTCTCTGTACTCTTTCTAGAGTCTCAACATCTTTTTTACATCGTGGTGACCAAAACTGGATGCAGTATTCCAAGTGTGGCCTTACCAAGGCATTGAAGAGTGGTATTAATACTTCACGTGATCTTGATTCTATCCCTCTGTTAATGCAGCCTAGCACTGTGTTGGCCTTTTTGGCAGCTGCAGCACACTGCTGGCTCATATTTAGGTGATTGTCTACTAGGACTCCGAGGTCCCTCTCACAGTTACTACTATTGAGCATGGTGCCACCTATGCTGTACTTGTGCATTTGGTTTTTCTTGCCTAAATGTAGAACCTTGCTTTTTTCACCATTGAATTTCATTTTGTTAGTTAGTGCCCAGTGTTCAAGTCTGTCCAGATCCTTCTGTATCTTAAGCCTGTCTTCTGGAGTGTTGGCTATTCCTGCCAGCTTGGTGTCGTCTGCAAATTTGATGAGTTCCCCATCTATCCCTTCATCCAAATCGTTGATGAAGATGTTGAAGAGTACTGGGCCCAGAACAGAGCCCTGGGGCACCCCACTACACACTTCCCTCCATATAGATGCAGTTCCATTGAGGACCACTCGCTGAGTACGGCCGGTCAGCCAGCTACGGATCCATCTGGTGGTGGTTCTGTCTACCCCACATTTTTCTATCTTGTCAAGTAGTAGGTTGTGATCTACTTTATCAAATGCCTTACTGAAGTCCAAGTAAATTATGTCCACAGCATTCCTCTGATCCACTAATTTTGTCACTTGGTCAAAGAATGCAATAAGATTTGTCTGGCATGATCTATTTTTGACAAACCCATGTTGGCTTTTAGTAATGACTTTGTTTGCCTCTAGGTGTTCGTTGATTCGTTGTTTGATTATCTTTTCCAGGATCTTCCCAGGTATTGAGGTCAGGCTGATAGGTCTGTAATTTCCTGGATCCATTTTTTTTCCTTTTTTGAGGATGGGAACTACATCAGCTCTTTTCCAGTCCTCTGGTAGTTCCCCTGTGTTCCAGGATCTTTGAAAAATATAGTTCAGTGGCTCCGATATCACATCTGCCAGTTCCTTGAGAACTCTGGGGTGTAATCCGTCTGGTCCTGGCGATTTGAACTCATCTAGGCTGGACAGGTGCTCACTAACGATTTTCTTGCCTATCTTAACTTGTGTTTCTGTTTTGTTTTTTGTGGCACTATTTTTGATAGGTTGGTCTGTTTTTTCCCTTTGTGTAAAGACAGATGCAAAAAATGAGTTAAATAGTTCTGCTTTCTCCCTGTTGCTTGTCACCTTCTTGCCACTTCCACCCACTAATGGACCAATCATTTCCTTCACTTTTTTCTTGTTTTTTACATGTTGAAAGAAGCTTTTTTTGTTATTTTTGACTTTGGTCGCAAGCCTCAGTTCATTTTGAGCCTTGGCTTTCTTCACTTCATCTTTGCAGGCTCGGGCTATTTGCTGATATTCTGACTTAGTTATGTTCCCCTCTTTCCACTTTCTATACTTGTCCTTTTTATCTTTCAATTTGTCAGAGAGTTCTTTATGCAGCCATGCTGGTTTCTTTTGAGAGCTGTTATTTTCCTCTTTGTTGGTATTGTGCTAGACTGGGCTTTTATTATCTCATTTTTCAAAATTTCCCAAGCTTCTTGAGTTGTTTTCCCCTTGAGGATTCTCATCCATGGAATCCTTCCCAAGCCCTCTCTAAGTTTATTGAAATTAGCTCTCTTGAAGTCCAAGACTCTAGTTTGACTGTGTTCTATTGGTTGTGCTTCTATAATGTTGAATTCTAATATTGCATGATCACTTCCTCCCAGGGTTCCTATGGCTCCAACACCGTCTATCATTTCATCTCTGTTAGTGAGAATTAGATCCAAAATGGCTAATCCCCTAGTTCCATTCTCTACTTTTTGGGAGACAAAGTTGTCTGCTAGGTTTGCCAGGAACCTGTTTGATCTTCCACTTGGTGCGGAGTTTGTCTCCCAGTTGATGTCAGGGTAGTTAAAGTCCCCCATTACTATTGTGATGTGCTTCCTACATACCTTAGTTAGCTGACTAGCAAAAAGTTCATCTATTTCCTCTGTTTGGTTGGGTGGTCTGTAGTATACACCTATGGCAATGTCATTCCCCCCCCCTTTTATATTGACCCAAATGCATTCAAGACAGTTTTTATCATTGTTGTACTCTATTTCTGTGAAGATGTAGTTATTTCTTATATAGAGAGCAACTCCACCTCCTCTTTTATTTGGTCTGTTTCTTTTAAATAATTTAAATCCCTCTAGCTGTGTGTTCCATGTGTGAGTTTCATCCCACCATGTTTCCGTAATGGCAACAATATCGTATCTGCCCTCATTAACCTGAATTTCTAGTTCACCCTGTTTGCTGTTCATACTTTGTGCATTGGTGTATAAACATTTGAGTCCTTTGTGGGTGGCCCTGTGTTTCCTTTCTACATAACCTGTGTGGTGCCTGAGTTCCCCTATTGTCTTACCACCTATTTGGTTAGTGCACTTTATATGGCACTCGCTATTAGAGGCTTCATTTTGATTGGTAGCAAGGTTGGTATTCTTGTCCACACACACATCTGTGCTACATGCACTGATAGCCCTATAGTTTTTAAATTGCCGGGGACAGGGTTGTTCCGTATCAATTAACTCCCTGTCCCCGCTGTTTAGTTTAAATTTCCCTCCAGAAAATCTGTGAATTTATAGCCGAGTAACTCAGTCCCTTTTTTTGATGGATGCAAACCATCTCTTTTGTACATCTTTTGATTGGACCAGCTACTGACATCGTGACTTTCTGGCGGTGTTCTCTTCTTGTTCTTTGTGTTGTTCCCATCATAGTGTGGGCTCCGCAGTTTTGCATTTCATCCGAAACTTCATCCAGGCTGCAGCAACTCACTTGTCTGCCTCTCAAGCATTGTTTTGGGTCTGATGCAAAATGAGGCAACATTGAAATCTCGGCTTAGGTGTCGCAAAGTCTGATGTCTATGCTCCTCCGTTCTCATCCAGGCTTGGGACCAACAATGGTAGAGTTATTTTCTGGCAGTATTAAATAGATTGATTTTCCTGGAAGGGTTTACTTCTTTCCTTGTTTACAGGTAGTCCTCGACTTACGACCAGAATTGAGACCAAAATTTCCATTGTGAAGTGAGGCCGTTGTTACGTGGGTTTTGCCCGATTGTCCGACCTTTCTTGCCACAGTTGTTAAGTGAATCATTGCAGACGATAAGTTAGTAACCCAGTCGTTGAGTGAAGCTGGCTTGCCAATTGACTTTATTCGTTAGAAGGTTGCAAAAGGTGATCACGTGACCTTGGGACACAGCAATGGCCATTAATATGAATCGGTTGCCAAGCATCTGAATGTTGATCCCCTGACCGTTGGGATGCTGCTAAGCTCATAACTGTGACAAACATTCACGGGTCACTTTTTCAGTGCTGTTGTAGCTTTGAATGGTCACTAAATAAATCATGGTAAGTCAAGGACTACCTGTACCTATTTGTTTTCCTTTCAATAGCCAATGTAATCTACAGCTAGACTGGAGGGCGATGTTGTTCCAGTTTAGAGACTTTGTTTTGTTTTGTTTTTATAAATGTTTTATTGATTTTCTAATTTTACATTTATGTATTGAAAAAGCAATGTGGCGGCTGGGCCAATCAATAATACAATAACGTACAAATATCTTCAGTACAAATCTCAAGCTACTGCGTCAAATTTTTCCTCTCTTTTCCCCTCAGTATTCACTGTCTCCTGTCTAAACTAATACAATTCTTATTAAATCAATTAAATAAAAATGAGTTTCTTACATTTATCAATAATTTTTGGCTTATACATATCATTATTTTAACATTCAAACTTTATAGACAACCAATGTCCTAATTGGTTTTCCCCAATTTTTAGTTTCCTGTTAATGTTTAACTTTAACATTTAGTATTTATAATTCCCAAGTTTTAGGTAACCAAAGTTCCCATTATGACAATTCATCACAAAATCTAATATTCAACATACACATCTTATCTATTTGGATATATTCTATTTCTCATCATCTTACATCAACTAACTGATAATATAGTATAACTTTCTTATTTTCTATTAATTTCCAAACATCTTAAATTTAGTAACCATATTTTCTCTTAATTCAACAGCAAATACTTCCTCTCTTTTTCTCTTAATGTCTATGTATCATATATTTGAACTAGTTCCAGTTTAGAGGCAATAAGTGGCACAGACCAAACCTCACCCAGAATTCCTGAAGCCTTACCTTGCCATTCCCAAGAGAATGCAGTCAGTCTGTCAAGATTCCTGTAACATAGGTGACTAGCAATAAAGCTCTTGTTGAGAACTTTCATGAATGGCTCTGGCTACTTTCACATGAGATAAAGATAAAGATGGATAAAGATGTTGGATCAGGTGACCCAGCTCAGCTCCATAGTACCCCCTAAAGTTTCACTGGATCTTCTGGGGCTGCTCAACAGCTGAGTTTGTTTGATCGATAACCCATCTACAACCTTAATATGGAATTCAGTCATTTGTCCGTACATGGATGTGACACTGAGCTGTAATCTAGCTAGACTGGATTTGCACAGTGATTCAGCTGGCTTTCATGCTTAAGGCAGGACTAGAACTCACCTCTCTTGCTCATTGGCCCAAAGTGACTCAGCTAAGGCAGGACTAGAACTCATGGTCTCCCAATATTCAGACTGGTGCATTAACCACTAACCAAGCTGGCTTTCTCAACATTGATATTGTAGTTCCATGTTTATAAAATAGAGATCCATCTTACGTCTTTCAGATTAACTGATGGTGTTCCCAGAACACATTTAACCTGGTTCTTATATGAAGCTGGTGTATAGATTTGACAATATGTTGTACACTATATTATGGGGTCCTTGGTGTTCCCTGAGCTTGCAGATGTTTTGCTACCCAACTAGATAGCATCATTACTGTAAAATAGACTCCAAATACTCTGGGTTCAAACAATATATGTCATGGTTCCGACAGATGAAACTCTTCAAAGAATTTTGAGGCATTGTTTACCTTAAAGAATCTTTATTCGAGTGGCATAGCATCGGCAGGTACATAGTCGAAGGCAAAATCTGAATTCCCCTCCCCTGAACACATAGTATCAAAGCACAATATCAACATACAGAGACACACAATCAAACCCCTAACTGAATTAACCATAAGGTCAGCATGTGCTACAAATGTCACCGCTAATTCCTCGCTATCCTAGTTAAAATGTTGTGTGAACATACGTGGTGCATATAGTCAGCTTCTCTGCAATCTTTAAGTCCTTTTTTCTAGCTCCCTAGCAAATCACATTTTCTCCTTGTGCTGCAATACATTGCTCAGTTTTCTGTTTTAAAAATTTATCTTAAACTTGTATCAATTTATCCTGCATGTTATTAAGGTTTGTTTTCTTCAGCAGTTTGCTTTGCTGGAAGTTTGGTGAAGGATGTTATCTCTCCCACTGTATTATATTTTGCTACGTACAGTATGAAAAAGAAAATATTAGATGAGTGCCCTTAGCGCGAGAGAAAAATAAGGAAAGGAAAACAACTTGCTGTGAGCTAATGGATGTCTGGCTTTCAGCCATTCCAAATACGAAATGACACAGCTCTCAGCATTTTGAGATCAGAAAAACTGAGCCCCATTTACAGATATGAAGCCAGGGAAGATTTTTCAAGGGTATCGTGGAATTGAAAATGGCAAGCTAGCATAAGAACAATGAACTGAAGGGTGATTGACAATAGGGAGAAGAAGATAGATGGAGTGGAAACTCAAGCAATCACTCATCCCTTGGAATTTCTTTTATATCAGGATTTATTTTATATCGAGATTTAGAGGGAATATGTACACTTCAGACTGATGGAAAGCTGGGCTTCTCCCACAATGACGTCTGAGAACCAGCAATCACAATAGCACTTAGACTTATATACCACTTCACGGTGTTTTATAGCTCTCTCTAAGCAGTTTACAGAGTCAGCATATTTCTCCCAACAATCTGGGTCCTCATTTTACCAACCTCGGAAGGATGGAAGGCTGAGTCAATCTTGAGCTGGTCAGGATCGAACTCCCAACTTTGGGCAGAGTTAGCCTGCAATACTGCACTTTAACCACTGCACCACCATGACTCTTATTAGCCACTGAATTAGGATTAAGGCACCAAACTAGCAGCCAGGAATGGTGAATTCTAGTCCCACCCTAGGAATGGAAGCTGTCTGCGTGACTTTGGGCCAATCAACAGGTGATGGCGAATATTAGTCCTGCCTTAGGCATGAACGCTACTGCGTAGCTTTGGGCCAATCACCAGGAGATGGTGAGTTCTAGTCCCAGCTTGGCATGAAAGCCAGGTGCGTGACTTTGGGCCAGTCACTCTTCCTCAGCCCAACCCATCTAATAGGGTTGTTGTTGTGTAGGAAAATAAAAGGGAAATAGGAGTATTTCCTTTGATTTATTTATTGTTCAAAAACACTGTTGTAATTCAATTTGGTCATTTAACTTCTTCTGTGCAAATGAAGTCACTTAATCCACAGTCTTCCATATCCATGTTAAAAATATGGAAAGTGAGCTGTCTTTTTTAAAATAAATTTGCATATACTCTTTGAATGTAGTTATTTTTATTAGAATATGTGTTTTGGTAACATTTTTCTTGGTTTGGCTCTTGAGTTTTTCCTTGATGAAGCAAAGTTACAAAGATTATTGATTTTTTTTTTTTTAAAAAATGAACCTCTTTCTGATTTGCTCCTTTTTTCAGGTTTGTCCTTTTTTGTTTGTTTGTTTGTTTGTTTTTCCCAAGAAAATATGGTCATTGCAGCTAAGTCCCACCTTAGTGGTAAATAACTTGCAAACATCACGGCTGTAAGGACTGAGTGGAGAAGACTTAACACAAAGGCAGGCAGACGGACTGAAGCTTAACAGGACAATGTATCTCTTAAATTTTTCAGGGTTTATTTGATCGATGCAGACAACTTGTTCATTATTCAGGATGCTATGATTCTGTATGCTTGGAGAGATCAGGTTGGGAGAAGCTGCTTAATCTAATTCAGTGTTTCCCAAACTTGACAATTTTAAGGCATGAGGACTTCAACTTCCAGAATTCCACAGCCAGCAACGCTGGCTGTGGAATTCTGGGAGTTGAAGTCCACATGCCTTAAAATTGTCAAGTTTGGGAAACACTGATCTAATTTAAGCTGCTACATTGTATTGGCACCCAGTTACAAACAGGCCATTTTCAATGTGAAATTCAAACTTTGCTGTCTTCTAAACTCATACACTGATTTTTTTTCCCTCCCCTAAATAGCCTGTAGCAAAAATAGAAAGCAAATGAGCATAAACAGATCTCTGCCCCATTCCTTTCAGGTTTTTAATCTTTTGTTCTTTTCATAGTCACTGTTTATTTAAAGCCCCACATTTGACGCACAACGAAGGTGAAGAAAACAAGGTTTATTTGGAACGGCATCAATAACACAGGGGAAAATGCACAGTATAAAATGTGATGGCCTTTGTCTGCAACTCCCAAAGGTTTGGATGGTTGGAAATACTAGTAATAATGGGTATTGGGGAAGAAAAAATCAGGAACAGGTGATTTATTTTGTTTTGTTTTTAAAAGAATAAATCAGAGTTTGTGGTTGTTTTAAATCATGTTAAACTTTTCTGGGGATTGAATTTCCAACTGACAAATTGTAGAAAGAAATGTCTCAGATTCTGTCATCACGCTTAAAACAGAACTTTGTAAGAAGATTGCAGGAAAATAGCCAGGTTCGTAAATAACATTTTAAAAACAAACCTTACAGTATTTTTTTTTTAAAGAATTGGTGGATTGCTTCCGTAAAGTTGACAGGGAGCAGCATGGTAAGGAAAGAGGCAGATGTAGTATAGATTTAGATTGAAAATATTTACTGGTGAGGCTGTGGAATTGGGGTAGTAAGTAAAGATTCCTAGCATGAGGGCATTAGTAAATTTTTATTTATAATAATTTTAGAAAAGGTTTTAATGAAAAAAATAAAAAATAATACAAACAAGAAAAGAAAAAAAGTGCAACAAAGCAAAAAGAAAAACTTGCCCTCTCACACACACATAAACACTGAGAGCAACGTTATTATTTTTATTGTTTTTAAAATATTTTTAATATTTTAATTGTTTTATACTTTGGGAATTGTAAGCCACCCTGAATCATTGATTGAGATGGTGGCTATAAAAATTGAATAAATGCAGGTAGTCCTTGACGAACAAAACTAAGCCCCAAATTTCTATTACTAAAAGCAAGTCAGTTGATCAGTGAGTTTTGACCCATTTTACAACTTTTCTGGTTATATTTGTTAAATGAATCATGTGGTTGTTTAGTGAATCTGGCTTCCCTGTTGACTTTGCTTATCAGATGATTAACAACAACAACAACAACAACAACAACAATAATATCATTTGCCTGTAAGCAAAAACTGGTGGGATCATAAAATAAAGTCATAGAAAATGATAAAATTAAACTGCTCTGGGACTTCAGAATTCAAACAGACAAATACCTGCAACATAACACCCCAGACTTAACAATTGTTGATAAGAAAGACAAAAAAGTCTGGATAGTGGACGTGGCAGTGCCTGGAAACAGCAGAATAGACGAGAAAGAACTGGAGAAGATAACAAAATACAAAGACCTACAAATAGAAATAGAAAGACTGTGGCAAAAGCAAGCAAGGGTAGTACCAATAGTCATAGGCTCCTTGGGTGCAATCCCAAAACAACTGGAGCGCCACTTGAACACCATTGGCATTGACAAATTCGCTATTAGTCAATTGCAAAAGGCGGCCTTACTAGGAACTGCTTCCATCCTGCAACAATACCTGTAATACCATCAAACATCCACATCTGCCTATCCCAGGTCCTGGGTAAGGACTCGATAGGTAGACAAAATGCCAAATCCAGTCTGAACATTTGGCTGACTGTGCGATGATCCATAATAATAATAATAATAATAATAATAATAATAATAATAATAATAATAATAGTACTACAAATACTTGGGTATCCTTCAAGCTGACAACATCAAGCACACTGAAGTCAAGAAAAAGATTAGAGGTGAATACATCAAGAGAGTGAAGAAGATCTTAAAGTCCAAACTCAATGGAGGAAATACCATAAAGGCAATCAACACCTGGGCAATCCCAGTTATTAGGTACACAGCTGGAATAGTGGACTAGACTCAAGCAGAACTAAAAGCAATGGATAGGCAGACCAGAAAAATAATGACAATGAATCATGCCCTTCATCCACGCAGTGACATTGATAGACTTTATCTACCAAGGCAAATAGGTGGGCGTGGAATGCTACAAGTGCATCAGATGGTTGAAGAAGAAAAAATGGCTTTGGAAGAATATCTGAAGAACAATGATGAAGATGCACTGAAATTAGTATATCAGGAAGGCTTACTGACTACTGGAGAGACCAAACTGGCCTACAAGAAAGACCAAATGAAGAACAGAATAGAGGCATGGGAAGACAAAGCACTACATGGCCAATACATGAAAAAAATAGCTGGGAAAGCAGATAATAACAAGACCTGGCAATGGCTAAGAGCAGGAAAATTGAAGAAAGAGACCGAGGGACTAATTCTGGCTGCACAAGACCAAGCCTTAAGGACAAATGCATACAAAGTCAAAATTGAGAAGGCAGCAACAGACAGTAAGTGCCGCCTATGCAAAGAAGCTGAAGAAACAGTGGACCACTTGGTAAGCTGTTGCAAGAAGATTGCACAGACTGATTACAAGCAGCGGCATGACAAAGTAGCAACAATGGTGCATTGGAAGATCTGCAAAAAATATCATTTGCCTGTAAGCAAAAACTGGTGGGATCATAAAATAGAGAAAGTCATAGAAAATGATAAAATTAAACTGCTCTGGGACTTCAGAATTCAAACAGACAAGCACCTGCAACATAACACCCCAGACTTAACAATTGTCGATAAGAAAGACAAAAAAGTCTGGATAGTGGACGTGGCAGTGCCTGGAGATAGCAGAATAGAAGAGAAAGAACTGGAGAAGATAACAAAATACAAAGACCTACAAATAGAAATAGAAAGACTGTGGCAAAAGCAAGCAAGGGTAGTACCAATAGTCATAGGCTCCTTGGGTGCAATCCCAAAACAACTGGAGCACCACTTGAACACAATTGGCATTGACAAATTCGCTATTAGTCAATTGCAAAAGGCGGCCTTATTAGGAACTGCTTCCATCCTGCGACGATATCTGTAATACCATCAAACATCCACATCTGCCTATCCCAGGTCCTGGGTAAGGACTTGATAGGTAGACAAAATGCCAAATCCAGTCTGAACATCTGGCTGATTGTGTGATGATCGATAATAATAATAATAAAGTTGGAAGGGATCTTGGAGGTCTTCTAGTCCAACCCCCTGCTCAGGCAGGAAACCCTATACCAGGGTGTGGCAACTTTGGCTCTTTTATGATTCGTGGACTTCAACTCCCAGAATTCCTGAGCCAGCCATGCTGAGGGGAAAGGGAGAGGTTTCCACGCTGAGCCATGCTGACTCAGGAATTCTGGGAGTTGAAGTCCACCAGTCATAAAAGAGCCAAGGTTGCCCACCCCTGCTGTATACCATTTCAGACAAGTGGCTGTCCAGTCTTCTTAAAAGCTTTCAGTGTTGGAGCATTCACAGCTTCTGGAGGCAGATTGTTCCACTGGTTAATTGTTCTTACTGACAGGAAATTTCTCCTTACTTCTAGGTTGCTTCTCTCCTTGATCAGTTTCCATCCGTTGCTTCTTGTCCTGCCTACAGGTACCTTGGAGAATAGCTTGACTCCCTCTTCTTTGTGGCAGCTCCTGAGATATTGGAAAAGGGGACCACATGACCCCGGGATACTGCAACTGTCATAAATAAGAGTCAGTTGCCAAGTGCCTGAATTTTGATCACGTGACCAGGGCATGCTGCAATGGCGGTTAAGTGTAAAAAACGGTCACAAATCAGTTTTTTCAATATCATTGTAACTTTGAATGGTCAGCCAACGAATGATTATAAAACGAGGACTACCTGCAAATAAAAAACCTTCCCATCCTCATCACAAAAGTATAAATCATTGCACAATCCCTTCCTCTCCTCTTAGTTCACATGCATAAACTCTTCCTGCCATAAACTCATCTCTTAACAATGGACAGATGAATGTGACTTCTTTACAAATTATCAGCAAAAAGCTCAATCAGAGCTCTAAAATAATAACATTGATTGACATTATATAAAACTCAACATTCCACATATCAACTCTTGAGCTGTAAGCAAAACCCCCTTTAAAAAGCATTAAATGGTCCTGATATTGTAGTGTAAAGCACCAGAGAGCAAGACAAGAAACAACCGATGGAAACTAATCAAGCAGAAAAGCAACCTGGAATTAAGGAGAAACATCCTGACAGTGAGGACAATTAACCGGTGGAACAGCTTGCCTCCAGAAATTGTGGGTGCTCCATCACTGGAGGTTTTTAAGAAGAGGCTAGACCAGCGATGGCGAACCTTTTAGAGACTGAGTGCCCAAACTGCAACACAAAACCCACTTATGTATCATCGGGTGCCGGGTGGGCATGGCCCATTGGGTGGGTGTGGCCCATTGGGTGGACGTGGCTGCAGTGCTAATAGCATATTGGGTGGGATTAAAAAGTTCAATCAATCAATTCCAACTTTGCGAGATCTTTCCCCCCCGCGAGGTTGAAATTGATTGAACCTTTTTTTTTTTTTTTTTGCACAAGACGGCGTAGACCTAAAGCGAAAAGGTTTTATAAAACCCAGCTGAAGGCCTAGGACTGGGGTGACGGCGCAAGTCCCCACAGAGAGGGCTCTGCGTGCCACCTGTGGCATGCATGGCATAGGTTCGCCACCACAGGGCTAGACAGTCACTTTTCTGAGACGGTATAGGTTTTCCTACTTGAGCAGGGGGCTGGATTAGAAGACCTCCAAGATCCCTTCCAGTTCTATTCTATTCTAAAAATAATGTATTAAGCAAGCTTAAGATGACAGAGGGACCATCTCCCCTTTAAAAAAGACAAAAGTGCATTGCACAATATTTTTCCATTCCAGATGCCAACAATTCCGAAGAAAACCCACCCCAAATAACAATGCATCTCATTCAAATAAACATTTCATATCTCCTCTAAACTATAAATAAATCCACATTTCTCAAATAGAATGTAATTCCGGTATCCTACTATGAACAAAAGAATAAAAAGATACAGAGACAGTGCTATCAAATTAGGAAACATAAAGAAGTTATAAGAGTTTAAACATCCTATTAAATGACTGATGTCACGTTTTTTCCAGTTCAGAGATCAGCATCCAAAAAGAATCAGCCAAAATGACAACATATTTTAACTCTGGTCAAATAAATCGACTTTGTATTCTTTTTTATACAAAACAATCTTTCTCTATAATCCCGTCAGATGATTGTTGATCGTTGTTACGAATTTCTTCCATACTTTGAATAGCTGCTTTTGCAAGTCCGGCAAAAAGAATTTCTTCCAGTTTGGTCGCAAAAATAGGAAGCGACATTAGAAATTATTTTCCGAAGAAACCTATGAGAAATCCATTTTCCAAAACACCAAAAGGCAAGACAAGAAAGAATGGATGGAAACTGATCAAACAGAGAAACAAGGAGAACTAAGGAGAAAATTCCCAACAGTGAGAACAATTAACTAGTACAGTGTTTCCCAAACTTGACAATTTTAAGGCATGAGGACTTCAACTCCCAGAATTCCACAGCCAGCAATGCTGGCTGTGGAATTCTGGGAGTTGAAGTCCACATGCCTTAAAATTGTCAAGTTTGGGAAACACTGAACTAGTAGAACAGCTTGCCTTCAGGACTGTAGGTGCTCCATCACTGGAGGCTTTTAAGGGGAGACTGGACAACTATTTGTCTGGAATGGTATTATGTCTTCTGCTTGGGCAGGGGTTGGATTGGAGGACCTCCAAAATCTCTCCCAACTCTGTTATTCCGTTAAATGTCACAATGGTCTTGCTTGACCAAGTCAAGGTTAGTCAAGGTTAATGCACCATTTGGCTGATCAATGTTCTCCTGATGTTCACAGGCAATTCCCAATATTGTCCATCTGTATATGATATTTTAACAGAATAACAGAGTTGGAAGGGACCTTGGAGGTCTTCTAGTCCAACCCCCTGCTCAGGCAGGAAATCCCATATAATTTCAGACAAATGTATCCAATCTCTTCTTTAAAATTTCCAGTGTTGGAGCATTCACAACTTCTGGAAGTTCTCACTGTTCTCCCCTTAGTTCTAGGTTGCTTCACTCCTTGATTAGTTTCCATCCATTGTTTCTTGTCCTGCCTTCAGGTGCTTTGGAGAATAGATTGACTCCCTCTTCTTTGTGGCAGCCCCTCAAATATTGGAAGACTGCTGTCATGTCACTCCTAATCCACAATTCCAGCAACCGTTCCTTATATGTTTTAGCCTCCAGTTCTCTGATCATCTTTGTTGCTCTTCTCTGTACTCTTTCTAGAGTCCCAACATCTTTTTTACATCATGATGACCAAAACTGGATGCAGTATTCCAAGTATAGCCTTACCAAGGCATTGTAAAATGGAATTAATACTTCATGTGATCTTGATTCTATCCCTCTGTTAATGCAGCCTAGCACTGTGTTGGCTTTTTTGGCAGCTGCAGCACATTGCTGGCTCATACTTATTTTGAGGCATGCTGTCCCCAATTTGGAGGCCACTTGCTTTATTACATGACAAAACTATTAGGCTATATAACTTAGAGCAGGGGTCTCCAAACCTGGCCGCTTTCAGACTTGTGGACTTCAACTCCCAGAATGGCTGACTGGGGAATTCTGGGAATTGAAGTCCACAAGTCTTAAAGCAGCCAGGTTTGAATAACCCTGACTTAGAGCATTGATGGAAATTAGAAGAAAGCTCTTTCCTGCCTTGTAAACTTTTAAAATCTATATTATACAGTGTATGCAATTCAGTGGAATGGAAACAGACTTTGGCAATCCTTTCTCAAACCCTTTCCTTTTCTTTTAATTAAAATATTATCATTTAATCGATTCTGGTCAGAGTAGAGAAAAAAGAATAGAGAAAAGAGTTTTGTCAACATCCAGCTTGAGAATCCAAATAAAACTCCAGGCTCCATTTCCAAAAATCTTTCTGTTTATTGAATACACGGCATGGTAATGTTGAAATAAAACTAACTCTGAGATTCCCAGACACCAGTTCATAGAATTTAACAATAATTTCTCCAACCATACCCCCAATGTCTCCCTGTAAACAATTTCACTTTGTTATGGGAACTGTCTGCTTCGTCTCCACACCTGCTGCAGTGTCCTTCAAAAGGCTTCAGGCTCTCACGGTGTTCAGCAGAATCGTAGAGGTTTCATTTCTCCATCTAACCCAGTGATGGTGAATCTTTTAGAGACTGAGTGCCCAAACTGCAACCCATTGTCAGGTGCCAGGTGGGTGTGGCCATTAGCTGGGTGTGGCCCATTGGCTGGGCGTGGCTGCAGTGGTAATGGCAGACTGGGTGGGACTAAAAAGTTCAATCAATTCCAACTTTGCAAGATCTTTTTTTTCCCGCAAGAAGTTGAAATTGACTGATTGAACCTTTTTTTTTTTTTTTTTGCACATGGCGGCAGAGGCCTAAAGCGAAAAGGTTTTATAAAACCCAGCTGAAGGCCTAGGACTGGGGCAACGATGCGTGTGCCAAAAAGAGGGCTCTGAGTGCTGCCACTGGCACCCGTGCCATAATTTTGCCACCACTGATCTAACACCTCCCCCCCCCTTACTCTAATGGCAAGTTGAAACAAAGAGGCATGTAGCTGCCAAAGTTTCATTCTTGACAAGTTTATTTGAGGAGAGCCAAAAATGGTAATAGAAAAGTTATGTGGAATAATGGCAAAGAAAATAAGAAACATTAATCAAGCTGTTTTTCTTGGAACAACAAGCTTTGTATATGTTGGATGTTAAATGAATTCCCCCAAAGTTACTAGTCCTGGTGACAGCAGACAATAGAAAAATGTCAATTTTGACCTCGGTGGCAAGTCCAAATCCATAGCCTTATACAGATCTCACTCAAGTGAATCACAGAACCATAGAGAGACATTTAGTTCAAGCTCCCCGCTTGGTACAAGAATCCAAATGAAAGCTTCCCAATATCCCCCAGAAAAAAAAATATCTGCTGAATTGTGGTATCTACAACTGGACACAGACTCAGAAGCCATCAATCACAGCGTGAGCAGTCCTGCATCATAGGTGAAGATGAAGAGCAGACTACATCATAAATGTACAAATCTATCTAAAAACAGAGGGAAGAAGATGATTAGAGTGATCACCTCTATTCCTGAGAAGGTGAGGTGGTTAAGATCAAAACTGTTAACTTTCCCATTGTACTTCTGTAATAAGCATGCTTTTAAATTTTTCGTTTAACCAAGGTCAAAGGTCAAAGATGACAGGAGCATCGGGAAGACTTGTCATTTAACTTCGACCCAGTGTGGCCAGTTTTCTCCAGTTCTGTCATATACAGGTAGTCCTCAACTTACAAGAATTCATTTAGAGACCGAAGTTACAACAGCACCAAAAAAAGCGACTTATGACCATTTGTCGCACTTACGGCCTATAGCATCTCCATGGTCAGATGATTTACCTTTGGATGCTTGACAACTGACTCATATTTATGACAGTTGCAGGGTCATGTGACCATCTTTTGCGACCTTCTGGCAAGCAAAGTCAATGGGGGGAGCCAGGTTCACTTCACAATCGTGTTACTCATTTAACAACCGCAGTGATTCACTTAACCAACGTGGTAAGGAAAGTCATAAAATGGGAGAAGACTCACTTAACAGATTTCTCACTTAGCAACATCGATTCCGGGCTCAGTTCTGGTTAAGTAAAGGACTACCTGTGGAGCTTTCTCTGGATGACTTCCTATGGGGTTCCTGTCTTAACAGCTTCAACAGCAGTCCATCCATCTAGGTCAGACATGTCAAACTCGTGACGTCACGTGACATCGCGCAATATATTGGGACGGTTTCACCATTGCTGGCAATGGGGTGGGCACGGCTTCCAGATGATGTGTCCAGCCTGTGAGCCAGCAATTTGACACCCCTGGTCTAGGTCCATTGATGGAGGTCATCCTTGGATGAAGTTGGAGCGCTTTTCTTTTGTGAGTTTTATTTCAGATGAAACTCTTCAAAGAACTTTGAGGCATTGTTTACCTTAAAGAATCTTTATTAGAGAAGCATAGCATCAGCACTAACACAGTTGAAGCCAAAAACTGAATTCCCCTCCCCTGAGCACATAGTATCAAAGCACAATTCCCTCCTCCAATTAACAGTCATAAATCACATTCTCCAATTAGTTTGAAATGCAGGCTTTCCCTCCAATTCTCCAGCCTGCCAATTCTTATCATCTCTTATTTCAACTACCTTGGTTCACACACTAGGCCCAGTATTGTTATGTCTAGCTAAACTTTCATGCACATTCCTCACCCCAGCATCATCTAACTCAAACTCTAACTCCAAGAGTAAAACATAAGAAGAAAATGGTTGCATCTCCAACTGTTATCAAAGCAAAAACAACCAATGTTAGCAACGTTAACGTGAGTGTTGCAGTTGAGTTGAAGACAAGTCAAACATGATGTAGTTTGAGAAGACATTGCAAACAGGTGACCAGGCCCCTTTGGAGCCCTTGAGACATCCTCCAAATTCCACCAGAATTCCGAAAAAGGAAGTCTGTGTGAATTTCTATCACTGGAGACAGTGGGAAAAGGAGAAAAAAACTGGCTCCTCTCTTCTCTGCTGTTCTACCCCCACCTAAGCTTAAGAAACACTGGACTTTCATTACAGATTTTGCCTTAGCCACTAAACCACAACAGTCACCAGAGTATTGATATGTCCGTTGCAGTGGCGTTTCATTTTGATTTCTGCTTCTCTTATCCTCCTGTGAACCTGTGCAGTGGGAAGCTGGCAACTGTGTTCAGTGCTCCTTTAATTATTTCACCAGCCTTTTATTAGAAAGCTTGAAGTAGAGGTATCAGCTGTGGGTTCCCCCCCCCCCACCAGCTCTGACTAGATCAATAGAATAAGAACATGCTCAGCTATGGAGAAGCGAGATTGTGGAAAGAAGATGGCAGTAGCAAGAGAGAGAGGCATTTGCAGCAGAGCAGAAACCGAAGGTCTTCTTGGAGAGAAAATGGCTGTTTAAAAACACTTGAATTCAGAATCAGTGGCAACCTCAAGACCAAAGAGATTTTTAAAAAGCCTTGTTTACTCATTAGTATCTGTGGGGTGTAAAAATCCAGTCTATTATTGTCACTATTAAGTATTAATTTTTAAGAAGATCTGGTGCTTTGGAGAATAGCTTGACCACCTCTTCTTTGTGGAAGCCCCTGAGATACTGGAATACTGCTATCATGTCTCCCCTATTTCTTCTTTTCTTTAAACCCAAGTCCCACAGCCGTTCTTCGTACATTTTGGTCTCCAGGTCTTTGATCATCTTAGTTGCTCTTCTCTGATTTTTTTCCAAACTCTCAACATCTTTTTTGTGATATGGTGACCAAAATTGGCTGCAGTATTCCAGGTGTGGTCTCACTAGGGTTTTATAAAATGGTACTAATACTTCGCATGATCTTGATTCTGTGCCTCTGTTTATACCACCCAGGATTGTGTTAGCTTTTTTGGTTGGCTGATGCACACTGCTGGCTCATAGTCAAGTGATTGTCCACTAGGACTCTAAGGTCCCTCTCACAGTTACTGTTTTTGAGCCAGGTCTCACCTAATCTGTACTTGTACCTTTGATTTTTTCCTGCCTACATGTAAAACTTTGCTTTTCTCCACATTGCAACTCATTTTGTTGGATAGGGCCCATTGTTCAAGTTTATCAAGATCTTTTTGGATTCTGAGTTTGTCTTCTGGGATGTTGGCTACTCCTATCAATTTGGTGTCATCTGCAAATTTGATGAGTTTCCCTTCAATTCCCTCATCTAAGTCATTGATGAAGATATTGAAGAGTACTGGGCCTAGGACGGAACCTTGTGGTACCCCGCTGCTTACTTCTCTCCATATGGATGTAGTGCCACTGAGTACTACTCGTTGAGTACGGTTTGCCAGCCAGCTACAGATCCATCTGGTGGTGATGTTGTCTATTCCACATTTTCTAGCTTACCAAGGAGTAGGTTGTGGTCTACTTTACCAAATGCCTTTCTGAAATCTATGTATACTACATCCATAGTTAAAATGCAGTACTGCAGGCTAACTCACTGCTCACTCCAGGAGTTTGATCCCGACTCAAGGTTGACTCAGGCTTCCATCCTTCCCAGGTCAGTTAAATGAGGACCCGGATTGCTGGGGGCAATATGCTGACTCTGTAAACCAATTAGAGAGGGCTGTAAAGCACTGTGACACGGTGTATAAGTCTAAGTGATATTGCCATTAACCATCATTGACCCCTTGATCATCCTAAAATCACCAAAGAAAACTGCTTGGAAATACTTGGGAATATTACATCCAGTTTTGGTCGCCATAATATAAAAATGATGTTGAGACTCTGGAAAGAGTGCAGAAAAGAGCAACAAAGATGATGAGGGGGCTGGAGGCTAAAACATACAAAGAATGGTTGCAAGAACTTGGTATGTCTAGTCCAGGGGTAGGCAACCTTGGGTCTTTTATAACTTGTGGACTTCAACTCCCAGAATTCCTGAGCCAGCCATGCTGAGGGGAAAGGGAGAGGTTTCCAAGCTGAGCCATGCTGGCTCAGGAATTCAGGGAGTTGAAGTCCACAAGTTATAAAAGAGCCAAGGTTGCCTACCCTTGGTCTAGTCTAACAAAGAGAAGGACTAGGGGTGACATGATAGCAGTCTTTCAATATCTAAGAGGCTAAGAAGAGGGGGGGTCAACCTATCCTCCAAAGCACTTAAAGGCAGAGCAAGAAATAACAAATGGAGAGAACCAACCTAGAACTAAAGAGAAATTTCCTGACAGTGAGAACAATTAATCAGTGGAATGTTTTTCCTTCAGAAGTTGTGGGTGCTCTTTTAAGAAGAAATTGGATAGACATTTGTCTGAAATGGTATAAGGACTAGAAGACCTCTGTTATTCTGTTAATCTATAGTTGCTGATGCTGGGTTTTTTCATTCTGTGTTCATTCCAATGCTTCCTGAATTTTTTCTTCTGAAATTTTCAGATAGGCAGGCATTGTTTTAAAAGCTTAAAAGCTTAACCCAGATATTTGGGATTATTGTAGAAACAATGCTCAGTCATGACACAATAGTCATATTCAACCCTTGCTGTTTATTAACAGAGCTTTCAACAAAGCACCTCATGATATTCTTCATAATAAACGATAAAGCATGGGTTAGATTAGGGATTCCCAAACTCTTTAGTTCCTCAACCCCTTAATGAAGTTACAGATTGTTCACCATTCCCCAATTTTCACTTACTCTATGAAAATAATTTTAATACATTTTAGATAATGATAGCAACAACCACAACAAAAGAAAAGCAAACATAATACCAACAGTAATAGCTGCCTTGCGTGCAATCCCAACCCCATTTGAATACCCTTGGCATTGACAAAATCACCATCGGTCAATTGTGAAAGGCAGCTTTATTTGGAACAGCTTATATCCAATGACAATGCCTTTAATCAAACAACATCTGCCTATCCCAGGTCTTTGGGAAGGACTTGATTGATGGATTTTTATGCCATATACATTCTAAACATCTGGTTGACTGTGCAACCGACTGTAATAATATACAACTCAAGTCTACTCTTGTGCTGGTGATTGATCATCCAGCCTTCAGTATCAATATCTTGCTACTAGCCACATCACCTTCAGAAAGAGGGACTTGCCTGGAACTCTGCATAGACCCCAAAAGATTAATTGACCACAATCAATTTCCCTCATTTACCCATCACCTATTAACCTCCAGATATTTATTGACCGCTTTTGACCCCAGGCATTTATTTACCCCTTATACCATATTTATATAGACCAGGGGTAGGGAACCTTGGCTCTTTTATGACTTGTGGACTTCAATGCCCAGAATTCTTGAACCAGCCATGCTGACTCAGGAATTCTGGGAATTGAAGTCCACAAGTCATAAAAGAGCCAAGGTTCCCTACCCCTGGTATAAACCAGGGGTCTTCAAATTTGGCCCTTTTATGACTTGTGGACCAACTCCCAGAATTCCTCAGCCAGTATGCCTGGCTAAGGAATTCTAGGAGTTGAAGTCCACAAGTCATAAAAGGGCCAAGTTTGAAGACCCCTGGTATAGACCCTATATCATTCCAGACAAATGGCAGTCCAGTCTCTTCTTGGAAGCCTCCAGGGATGGAGCACCCACAACTTCTGAAGGAAAACCTTTCCACTGGTTGATTGTTCTCACTTTTAGGAAATTTCTCCTTAGTTTTAAGTTGCTTCTCTGCTTGATTAGTTTCCATCCATTGCTTCCTGTCCTGCCTTCTGGTACTTTGGAAAATAGGTTGACACCCCCCCCCCCATCTTCTTTGTGGCAGCCCTGCAAATAAAGGGAATACAGCAATTCTAAAGCAAGGTAAGTGTGAAGCAATTGTCAAGGTTGTTAAATGATTCAGTGGTTCACTATGGGTGCATTGATCCTTAAGGGTTGATACTGACCACTTTTGGTAACCCTGGGTTAGATGTTAGTACTAGATGGAGTCATAGATGGTTGAATGACTGCATTCAAGTATTCATTAATAGCTCTACTTCTGTTTAAAGAGACAGTTGTGCTGTTCACTATTTTATCAATGGTTTGGATGAGGGAGTTGAGGAAATGCTTATCAAATCAGCAGAGCAACATAAAGCTGGAAGGGGTGGGTAATATTAGAGATGGAAGAAAGAAAGCTCAAACGTAACTAGACAAGCTGGAGCAATGGGCTGCCATGACTAAGATGGAACTTAACAGATAAAGGACTGCTTTGGGTTGGGAAAAATGTAAGGCACAACTGTAGGATGAGTTGGCATGTGAAAAAGTTCTTTGTATTGCTGCTGACCACAATTTAAACATGAGCCAACAAGGTGATTCAGGTGCCAAAAAGGCAAATGTTATTTCATAATGCATTAAGAGGATGCAGTATTCCAAGGGTGGTCTTATAAAGCATTGTAAAGTGGTATTGTTATGTCCTGGGCGGGCAGGCACAGGCTGCAGCGATTGGCCCGGGCAGACCATGTGGATGCTTGGGACAAAAAAGGCTGCTCCCAGCCTTGCGTGCACATGCATGGCGGGAAAAGATCCTTTGCAATGATTGGCCAGCAAGGTATTGTGCAGGGGGGCTATAAAAGGGGGACGCACTATTTTAAAATCTGTTCTGTTGGTGTTTGCAATAAAGGAGAGCTGTTGGAACTCGTTGCTTCGTCTCAATGCCTCTTTTCCTGAAACAGAACAGGTATTAAACTTATTTATTTATTTATGAGACTTATATACCGCTTTAAGTGCAAGCACTCTCTAAGCGGTGTACACCAGTAAGCAATGTATATATATTTACATTGCCCCCAACAATCTGGGTCCTCATTTTACCTACCCCGGAAGGATGGAAGGCTGAGTCAACCTTGAGCCGGTGAGATTTGAACCGCTGACCTGCTGAACACAGTCAGCTAAAGTGGCCTGCAGTATTGCACTCTAACTGCTGCGCCACCTCGGCTCTTCATGTGATCTGGATTCTATCCCTCTGTTAATGCAGCCTAGGATTCCGTTGTTTTTTCTGGCAGCTGTAGCACACTGCTGGCTCATATTTAAGTGATTGTCACTAGGACTCCAAGATCCCTCTCCTAATTACTACTGCTGAGCGAGAAACCACCTATTACACTTGTATTTTGGTTTTTCTTCCCTAAATGTAGAGCCTTACTTTTTTCTCCATTGAATTTAATTTTGTTAGATAGGACCCAGTGTTCAAGTCAGTCAAGATCTTTCTGTATCTTAAGGCTATCTTCTGGAGTGTTGGCTATTCCTACCTGCTTGATCACGTCACTTTTTTTTAACTTCAAACAGTCACTAAACAAATGATTGTAAGTCAAGGACTACTTGTATAAAATCTATCACAATTGGTTACACCAGTTTCAAATGTGGCACCCTTTAAAATGTGTAGACTTCAACTTCCAGAATTCCCCAGCCGCCATACTAGCTGGAGAATTCTGCAAGTTAAAATCCACACATATTAAAAATGCTGCATTTGAAAAAAACATTGATTTATACAGTCTGATTTATATAGAATTGCTCAACAGTCTTTGGCAATGAATCTTATTATTGGTTTGTTGGCTGTCTTTCCAAGAGGGACCAACTATTGCAAAACAAGGTATTAATCCAATTTGTGTTGCCAGCCACTACTAGATAGATAATTGCAAAATGTTGGAAAATTAAATCACATCTTTTCCTGAATGGATATTAATTAAAAGCGTGGAAAAACTGTACTACCTTTCAAAAAAACTCATAAAAGCAAAGAATCAAAATGTTTTAATGAAAGATCATTTTATCCAAATTTGGTCTCCATTTTTACATATATTACTTTCCAATTACCTTTATTCTTATAAATAGATTATGTCTTTTGGGGCAGACATATACCTTTTACAAAACTGTTTTTAAAATAAGACCTTTTTAAAACACTTATTTGTATCTGTATATATGCATCTTTCTCCGTTCCTCCCCTCGTATTTATTTTTATTGCTCGTGTGTTGATATGGGCTTTCATTACATCAACATTTAAATATGTGAAAGGCAATTTTGAAAAGCAAACAGAAAGTGTTTGTCCTGGCCTCGGACTTGATATAAAAGTTTTTAGATAAATCCTCCCCATTCAGGGTTATCAGAATCTTCAGAGAAGAACTTTCCTATGGAACAGGGGTGTCAAATTGCCGGCCTGCGGGATAGATGCATCATAGCGAAACTGCGCCCACCCCATTGCCGGCAATAGCAAAAAAGTCGTGATATGTCATGACACGTCACGTGACATTGCGAGTTTGACACCCCTGTTATAGAACTATGGCTCCAGCTGTTATCAAAGTTTGATCTAATCCAGTGGTTCTCAACCTGTGGGTCGGGACCCCATTTGGGGTCAAACGACCATTTCACGGGGGTCGCCAAACAACGCAGTCCTCCATTTTTTTCCCCTTTTCCTTAGCTGTGCTACTCCCTTTTATTCTATTGGCTTTTGAAAGCCAATAGAATAGACTCTCTGGAATAGAGTCTAATTCTATTGGCTTTCAAAAGCCAATAGGAATTATCCAGGCTGTCTCTGCCCTGCTGAGCCCACCAAAAGTCCCATTCTGCAAACGGTGCTGCACCAGTTGAGTAGTCCTCGACTTACGACCGGTTGGCGGTCGCGGCATTAAAAAGGTTGAGAACCACTGATCTAATCTAACATTCTCTTTCCGTAAAAGTTTACCAATTTCCTTTCTCCGCATCTGGCTTTAGACGAAGCAACAGAAGGGACTGGGCTTAGGGTTATTTATTTATTTATTTATTTATGTAGCAATGTTGTTATTGGCTTAGACTAGGCAAGAGTAGAATTCATGCGTTCCATTTTGTACCTGCTCCAGGGATTGTCTCAGTTCCAAGCTTGCTATTCCTCTCTTGCCCATTGATCTGTTGCAAATCTACCGTATTTTCATAATAACAGAGTTGGAAGGGAGACCTTAGAGGTCTTCTAGTCCAGCCCCCTGCTCAAGCAGGAAAATCCTATACTATTTCAGACAAATGGATGTCCAAACTCTTCTTTAAAATTTCCAGTGTTGGAGCAGCCACAACGTCTGGAGGAAAACCATTCTACTGGTTGATTGTTCTCACTTTTAGGAAATTTCTCCTTATTTTTAGGTTGCTTCTCTCTTTTCCATCCATTGTTTCTTGTTCTGTCTTCAGGTACTTTGGAGAATAGGTAGACCCCCTTTGTGGCAGTCCTTAGATATTGAAATACTGTTATCACTATCCTATCATCTATGATCCTTCTTTTAATTAAACTAGACCTCCCCAATTCCTGAAACTATTCTTTTAAAAATATATATATTTTATTCTTTTTTTATATAAATTTACATTTCATAAGTGCCTGATAAACAACGCACTGTCTGGGTCTTATCGTAATAACATGTAGTAAAATCCTAATCTCCACCCAGTCTTTCCAGCCATTGGTAAAATACATCACATATTTGAAAATACTCTGTATCTTCTTTTTCTTTAATCTTCAATGTGAGCCTGTCTATTTCTGCACATTCCAATATTTTCTTGATTATATCATCTTCAGGGGCGTTTCTTCATTTTTCCAATTCTGCACGTAAACAATTCTTGCTGCTGTTAGTATATGTACCATTAAACATAAATTTTCTTTCTCATATTTTCCTGTAACTTTATCTAATAAAATTAATTCTGGTTTAAACTCTATATGCTTTCTTAACATTTTTTCTAACCAAGTATGGATTTTTGTCCTTTTTTTTTTTTTTGCTTAGGGCACGTCCACCAAAGATGACAGTACGTGCCTGATTTTTGCCTACATTTCCAACAATTGCTAGACATATTTTTAAACATTTTTGCTAGTCTGGCCGGTGGTAGGTGCCATTTATAAAACATTTTGAACAGATTTTATTTATATGCAGTTGCCATTGTTATTTTATGGTTTCTTTCCCAAAGATTTTGCCAATTTTCTAACTCTATATTGTGCCCAAAGTTTTTAGCCCATGTTATCATTGTCTTGAAACTATTCTTCATGTCTTAGCCTCCAGTCCCCTAATCATCTTTGTTGCTCTTCTCTGTGCTCTTTCTAGAGTCTCAACCTCTTTTTTATATTGTGACAACCAAAACTGGATGCAAGTGTGGTCTTACCAAGGCATTATAAAGTGGCACTAACACTTCACGTGATCTTGATTCTATCCCTCACTGATAAAATGATTTTCAGCCAAGGACTACCTATAGTTCTTTTTCTACCTTATGTTTAGTTGCTTCAGGAGCCCTAGTGGCACAGTTGCAGTATTGCAGGCAAATTTTGCCCATAGTTCAATCCTGACCAACTCAAGGTTGACTCAGCCTTTAATCCTTCTGAGGTCGGTAAAATGAGGACCCAGATTGCTGGGAGTAATATGTTGACAGCTCAGAGAGGACTGTAAAGCATTATGAAATGGTATATAAGTCTAAGTGCTAGTGCTAGTGCTTTAGTGAAATAGCTAGGACCATCTATATGACATGCAAACGCTAAATTACCAATAGAGGAGAATATTTGCAGCTCAGGGTTGAAATGAGGGGTCCTTGATGCTCTCTGAGCTTGTTTTCTTGCAGATGTTTCATTACCAAAGTTAAATTAGGTTATTAGCTATTAGTTTAACTCATGAATTTTACCTAGTTTTAACTTTGAGTAATTTGGGGGGCTTTGTGTACTGTGGGAATGCAGTCAATTTGGACAATTAGTTGTTTTAATGAATAGTCAGTGGTGGGATTCAGCCAGTTTGCACCACTTTGGCAGAACCAAGGTAGCTAATTTTTTATTGTCCAGGCCCAGAATGGACTTCTGGAGGCCTCATCCACACAGAGAACCAGTTGTTCACATATTTGAATCCACAATGTGAATAGTGTATTGATCTTGAAAATGGATTATCTCGCTAACTGGACAAAATGTATTATCTGACAGTAGCTAATTAGAAAGGCTTAAGGGAGATAATTATAGGTTGGTAGTGATGGTGGAGGCCAAATTGGTTGTGACAAGGAACATTTGGAAATGGGAAAGACATGATAGTAGTTCCCCAGGGAAGAGGGGGGTCAATCTATTCTCCAAAACACCTGAAGGCAGGACAAGAAACAATGGCTGGAAACTAATCAAGTAGAGAAGCAACCTAGAACTAAGGAGAAATTTCCTGATAATTAGAACAATTAAGCAGTGGAATGACTTGTGGATGCTCCAACATTGGAGATTTTTAAGAAGAGATTGGACAGCCACTTGTCTGGAATGGTATAGAGCAGGGGTAGGCAACCTTGGCTCTTTTATACCTCGTGAACTTCAACTCCCAGAATTCCTGAGCCAGCCATGCTGAGGGGAAAAGGAGAGGTTTCCATGGTGAGCCAGGCTGGCTCAGGAATTCTGGGAGTTGAAGTCCACGAGTCAAAAGAGAGCCAAGGTTGCCTACCCCTGGTATAGGGTTTCCTGCCTGAGCAGGGGGTTGGACTAGAAGACCTCCAAGGCCCCTTCCATCTCTGTTATTCTGTTTTTCTGGCTAAACTTTTTAAAGATTCACTCAGCCATTAAGAACAACTAGTTGCTTGTCTTGATCTAGCTGTTCTATCCCAGCCTATAGCTGTCCTTGTTAAAGGCACCAAACCCCTGTTGATAAAATAGGCTGGAGACTTTAAAACAAAACAAACCCCTTTTAATATGGGTGACAAACCTGCCAAATAGTCCAAAACACAAACAGCAAAACTCAATCCAAAATGAAGGAAATAGTCCACAGGAAACACGATGCAAACAGAAGAGTAGTCACAAGCAAGACGAACAAACTAGGATCCCAAGAAGTACTTTGCAAACGGTTGCCTTCAGCAACCAGCACTGCCCAGACCTCCTCAGCAGTCCCAAGGCTGCTGTCTTCTCCTTTTACCCTGGAGTTGCCATATTGACTGCTGCTGATTTACTCTCGCTAATTGACAACGTGTGCGAGCATCAGTTAGCAAGTCCATCAGGTGTGAGTCCTCCGAGTCTGACTCATTCTCCTCACACAGCTGAGCTTCATCAGGAACACGACTGGAGGGCCCAGGCTCTGCGTCAAACCGTGAGTCCTGTAATTCATCAGAGCCTCCCTCTGCCCCTGATGGCCCTTCAAATGCCTCCTCCACCTCCTCCTCCTCAGATTCCTCAGACTCCGCTGTTGGGAGCACAGGCTGGCACAGAATCACAACACTAGCCGAGCTCTGCTTATGTTATCCCATAATTACCAACATATTCATTCATTCATTATACTGCAGCAATCAGTCACTTCTTAATGAGTTCCCCTCTCTAATTTGCAATGAAACATCCTCAGGACCATCAGTCAGAGGAAATGATCAAAACATCAACCTACAAAGTAACACCGAAACTACACCAAAATATATTAGAAAAACATTAGAAATGTTAGGAAAGAAAATTCAAATATAATTTCTAACATAAGAAGAAAAACAAGAGATAAGCAGACGGTTGCATTCTGTCAACCAAAGCTCTCCTGAGCAATTCTGCTTTTAATAATTCCCTTACAACCACAGTTGAGCCCAAAATTCTACATGTTAATAATAATAATAAACTTGGAAAGGACCTTGGAGGTCATCTAGCCCAACCTCCTGCTCAGGCAGGAAACCCTATACCATTTCAGACAAATGGCTGTCCAGTCTCTTCTTAAAAACTTCCAGTGTTGGAGCATTCACCACTTCTGGAGGCAGGTTGTTCCACTGGTTAATTGTTCTGTCAGGAAGTTTCTCCTTAGTTCCAGGTTGCTTCTCTTCTTGATTAGTTTCCATCCCTTGTTTCTTGTCCTGCCTTCAGATGCTTTGGAGAATAGCTTGACTCCCTCTTCTTTGTGGCAGCCCCTGGAATATTGGAAGACTGCTATCCTGTCCCCCCTCGTCCTTCTCTTCATTAAACTAGACATACCTAATTCCAGCAACCATTCCTTATATGTTTTAGCCTCCAGTCCCCTAATCATCTTTGTTGCTCTTCTCTGCACTCTTTCTAGAGTCTCAGCATCTTTTTTACATCATGGTGACCAAAACTGGATGCAGTATTCCAAGTGTGGCCTTACCAAGGCATTGTAGAATGGTATTAATACTTCACGTGATCTTGATTCTATCCCTCTGTTAATGCAGCCTAGCACTGTGTTGGCTTTTTGGGCAGCTGCAGCACACTGCTGGCTCATATTTAGGTGATTGTCCACTAGGACTCCGAGCTCCTTCTCACAGTTACTACTATTGACCAAATTACCACCTATATTATACCTGTATATTTGTTTTTTCCTGCCTAAATGTAGAACCTTACTTTTTTAACCATTGAATTTCATTTTGTTAGATAGTGGCCAGTGTTCAAATCTGTCCAGATCCTTCTGTATCTTAAGCCTGTGTTCTGGAGTGTTGGCTATTCCTGCCAGCTTGGTGTCGTCTGCAAATTTGATGAGTTCCTCATCTATCCCCTTGTCCAGATCATTGATGAAGATGTTGAAGAGCATGTCAGGCATGTCAAACTGCCGGCCCATGGGCCGGATGCATCACGCCAAAACTGCACCCACCCCATTGCTGGCAATGGGGAAAAAGCCCCGATATGTCGTGCGACATCATGTGACGTCATAAGTTTGACATGCCTGATATAGACAATCAGATCACCCTGTTTGATGTCAGTCTCTCCCTCTCTTTATGGTTTCAATCAACATTCCAATTCAGAAGCTAGTCAGTGTGCTCAAACTTACATGATTTTTTTTAAAAAAAGGAGCTTATGTTCCACACATCAGTCTAATAGGTCCTTCGTTCTACCTCTAGGACCTTATTTGGTTCCAGTTGAGGTGGTAGTGACTAGCTGTGTTCATTATGAAAGGAAGTAATATCATGGTTGTGCACTTATGAAGGCTAAAACAGATTGAGTTCAGTGCTTTTAAATGCATGGCAGTGTATTTATAAATATTCAATTGCTCAAGAAAAAGGGGCAATTTCATTTCAATCTACAGAACTAGAACAAGAGGTCGGAAAGAGTTCCAAACCAACTGAGCTTCAAGCTTGAAAAGTACAGGAACCTGATTGTGTCAGTCAAAACCTGTTTATATTAACATCCCATTAAAAATCATTACTGCACGTCAGAGCAAGCATTAATACAGAGTTTCTTTTCCTTCACATCTTAAATTGAAATGCGGCAATTACTGAACTATCCATTAGCTGGAACAATTATAGTTATTAATATGTATGAGAGCTAGCAATGGAAAGAGGCTGATTTTTATTTATTTTTTTAAGATAAAAATTTGGAATAAGAGTTTAGGCTGCACATGGATACCCTGGTTTTCTTCTATTCAAAACATAGGATAACTCATGCATCTCTAAAATCTTAGCGCCTCATATATACATAGTATGTAAATGTATATGTACAATATATGTATATGCATATGTATGGAAAAGAGGGAGTCAACCTACTCTCCAAAGCACCTCAAGGAAAGACAAAAAGTAACAGGTGGAAGATTATTAAAGTCAGAAACTAATTAAGGAGAGATGGAAACTAATCAAGGAGAGAAGCAACCTAGAACTAAGGAGAAACTTCCTGACAGAACAATTAACCAGTGGAACAACCTGCCTCCAGAAGCCGTGAATGCTCCAACGCTGGAAGTTTTTAAGAAGAGACTGGACAACCATTTGTCTGAAAAAGTATAGGGTTTTTCTGCCTGAGCAGAGGGTTGGACTAGATGAACTCCAAGGTCCCTTCCAACTTTATTATTATTATGGATCATCGCACAGTCAGCCAGATGTTCAGACTGGATTTGGCATTTTGTCTACCTATCCTTACCCAGGACCTGGGATAGGCAGATGTGGATGTTTGTGGTATTACAGATATCGTCGCAGGATGGAAGCAATTCCTAGTAAGGCCGCCTTTTGCAATTGACTAATAGCAAAATGCCAATGGTGTTCAAGTGGTGCTCCAGTTGTTTTGGGATTGCACCCAAGGAGCCTATGACTATTTGTACTACCCTTGCTTGCTTTTGCCACAGTCTTCCTATTTCTATTTGTAGGTCTTTGTATTTTGTTATCTTCTCCAGTTCTTTCTCGTCTATTCTGCTGTCTCCAGGCACTGCCACGTCCACTATCCAGACTTTTTTGTCTTTCTTATCGACAATTATTAAGTCCGGGGTGTTGTTGTTGTTGTTGTTGTTATTATTATTATTAAGGTCCAATCTAAAACTAAGGAGAAATTTCCTGTCAGTAAGAATAATTAATCAGTGGAACAGCTTGACTCCAGAGGTTGTGAGTGCTCCATCACTAGACGTTCAGTAACCGTTTGAAGTTACCACAGCACTGAAAAAAAGTGACTTATGATGGTTTTTCACAGTTAGGACCATGGCAACATCCCCATGGTTATGTGATCAAAATTTGGGTGCTTGGCAACTGGTTCATACTTATGACGGTTGCAGAGACTCATGTGCTCACTTTTTGTGACCCTCTGACAAGCAAAGTCATTGGAGGAAGCCAGTTTCACTTAACAACTGTGTTACTCATTTACCAACTGAAGCGATTCACTTAACAACTGTGGCAAGAAAGGTCGCAAAATGGGGCAAAACTCATAACATCAACAGAAACTTTGGGCTCAATCGTGTTGTAAGTTGAGGAATCCCTATACAGGTAGTCCTCCATTTATGACTGGTTGCTTAGCAACCAGTCAAAGTTACAACAACCCAAAAAAGGGGACTTATAAGCCAAATCCGAAGTTCCAACGGTCACCCCCACCCCACACGACCCCCCCCCTTTGGTTACTCAGCAACACAGCTTCATTTATGGCTATTTGCAGCATCCTGCAGTCACGTGACCCTGTTTTATGACAATTGTGCCAAAAACCAGCAGTTGCTTCCAATTTTCAGCAAACTGCACCCAGAGCAAGCCATTGGTCCCTTTATCACCCTCTACATTTGCTTAACGAACACTGCAAATAAAGTCATAAAATGACTGGTCTGTTTTGTGATGATTAGACTTATGACCATAACGGGCAGTTTCTACCTCAGTCGTAAATCAAAGACTACCTGTAAAATCTATATACTATTGTTGAATTATGTAGTTACCAGCACATTACAAAGGAGGAATTTAAATCTGCAGTCATCTGCAGAAAATGTGTAGTCAACAGTGAGCTAACGACTTCCCTGTTTAATGATCATTTGAAGTTATGATGGTGCTGAACAAAAATAACTTTACAGCTGATCCTCGCATTTATGACTGTCGCAGCATCCTGGGGTCACTTGATTACCATTCAGGTGCTTTGTAAGTGGCTTCTGACTAACAGAGTCAATGCAGAAGCCGGGAATAAAATTACACGTCATGGTCACATAATGTCTCACTTAACAAGTGAGGGGGAAGCGAGATCATAAGTCCATCATGGTCATGCGTTGTCTTGCTTAATGACTGCATCACATAGCAAGAGAATTATCTCAGGGGCTGCCATAAAGAAGAGGGAATCAAGCTATTTCCCAAAGCACCTGAAGGCAGGACAAGAAGCAACGGGTGGAAACTAATCAAGGAGAGAAGCAACCTAGAACTAAGGAGAAACTTCCTGACAGTGAGAACAATTAATCAGTGGAACAGCCTGCCTCCAGAAGCAGTAAATGCTCCAACACTGAAAGTTTTTAAGAAGAGACTGGACAGCCATTTGTCCAAAATGGTGTAGGGTTTCCTGCCTGAGCAGGGGGTTGGACTAGATGACCTCCAAGGTCCCTTCCAACTTTACTACTATTACAATTGCCAGTCCGAGTTGTGGTCCTTAAGCAAGAACTACCTGTACTGTTCATGTTGGCTGCATGTTTCTTAGAACGCTGCAGACAAATCTATAAAAATTATGTCTGCGTTTGTTCCAAATTCCATTTCCAAACTGTTGCAAGCCAAAAAGGGAAATTAGCTTTGCTAATCACAGTTGCACCATTGCAAGTGCATTGAGGACTGTGGTGGATTGGGCTCATCCATTCTTTGTTTGTAACTTTTGGGGATCACTAGAGAGCATTTTCTTCATTCGGTCCCATGTGCCCAGTTAGAAAGGAAAATAAACGCTTACTTATTTATCCACCTGCTTAATCTGCTTAATGAAAGAACATCAATCGCAGAGCAAGAGAGATAAATCCACTCGGAGCATTTCAAAGTGTTTCAGCAAACAATACTCCAACAGGGAAATTAATTAGATTGGAAAATGATCCAATAATGCAAAATTTCAGAAAGTCATTTGTCAGGGAAATGAGGCTGGGAGTATTGCATTACAAAGTCAATTTGTATTTTATTGAGACAGATGTTACCAAGGTACAGATGCCACTGGCTGATTTGGCAATGTTTAAATGCATTCATTTCCTGTTGGAACTTGAATTGATTTTTCTTTGGTTTTTGATGGGGTCCTTGGAGTATTGATATGAAATATAATTGCCTTAGAACGTATATGGTTGCCTTGGGATGATACAGTATTGATCTGCATGCTATAAAAATGATGGAAACATCCCTTGGGAGGAAATGTCTTAGTATAATATTTTTCAAACTTAGCAACTTTGAAATGGGTGGACTTCAATTCCCAGAATTCCACAGTTAATCATGCTGACTGAGGAACTCTGGGAGTTGAAGTCCACTCATCTTATAGTTGTTGAGGTTGAGAATCACTGCTTCGCACTGTGCTGTATCAGTGGAGGGATGGTTTCATGTTAGGTAGAGTATAAACATCCTAATACCCTGCTGTTGGCACATGTCAACTGCAGTCAAAGCTAAGAATGGGAAATTAACTATAAGCTTATCATCCTTGGTAAGACCACACTTGGAATACTGCATCCAGTTTTGGTCACCACGATGTAAAAAAGATGTTGAGACTCTAGAAAGAGTGCAGAGAAGAGCAACAAACATGATTAGGGATCTGGAGGCTAAAACATATAAGGAACGGTTGCTGGAATTGGGTATGTCTAGTTTAAGGAAGAGAAGGACAAGGGGGGACATGATAGCAGTGTTCCAATATCTCAGGGGCTGCCCCAAAGAAGAGGGAGTCAAGCTATTTTCCAAAGTGCCTGAAGGCAGGACAAGAAGCAATGGATGGAAACTAATCAAGGAGAGAAGCAACCTAGAACTAAGG
Source organism: Crotalus tigris (assembly GCF_016545835.1). Classification (NCBI taxonomy): domain Eukaryota; kingdom Metazoa; phylum Chordata; class Lepidosauria; order Squamata; family Viperidae; genus Crotalus; species Crotalus tigris. Next base: position 72,019 of record NW_024097497.1, on the reverse strand, counting down.
AGAAACTTCCTGACAGTTAGAACAATTAACCAGTGGAACAACCTCCCTCCAGAAGCGGTGAATGCTCCAACACTGGAGGTTTTTAAGAAGAAACTGGACAGCCATGGTATAGGGTTACCTGCCTGAGCAGGGGGTTGGATTTGATGACCTCCAAGGTCCCTTCCAACTTTTTTTTTAATTATTATTATTATTATCATCCTCATCATCATCATGCAACATGATAAGCAATCATATTGAATAAGCAATGGTATATTTAATGATAGTATCTACAGTATTTGCAATGTGAAAGGAATAAGGACTGATGCTGGTTTGTTAATGCTTAGCTGTGCAACAATAGCAGGTAAGCAAATACAGGTAGCCCTTGACTTACAACCATTCATTTAGCAACCGTTCAAAATTACAATAGAACTGAAAAATGTGACTTATGACTAGTCCTTGGACTTAGAACATCAGAGTTGGAAGGGACCTTGGAGGTCTTCTAGTCCAACCCTCTTGCTCAGGCAGGAAACCCTATACCAGTGGTAGTGAACTTATGGCACACATGCCAGAGGGGACACTTAGAGCCCTCTCTGTAGGGATGCATGCCATCGCCTCAGCCCTGCCTCCCCCTGTGGCCTCCTCACCAGTAGCCCCCCCAGAGGAGTGTTGCCCCCGAGCGTGGCCCATGTGGAGCAGCACAGCCAAAGACATGGCAGCTGGACAGCAGGGACAAGACTCTGCCCTCGTGCCCCGTCGCACGCAGATGATGCTGCAGGGCATGGGCGGAGGGGGTGGCCGCCATGGTGCTGCTGGGCCACCTGGGCAATCTGCAGCAGGCCATGGAGGTGGTGGAACCTCCTGCAGGCAGGGCAGGGAACTGGGCGGGGCAGAGCACGTGGGGGCGGGGGTGGTTTTTGGGCACTTGGTCTCTAAAAGGTTCACCATCACTGTCCTATACCAGGGGTAGGCAACTTTGGCTCTTTTATGACTCATGGACTTCAACTCCCAGAATTCCTGAGCCAGCCATGCTGAGGGGAAAGGGAGAGGTTTCCAAGCTGAGCCATGCTGGCTCAGGAATTCTGGCAGTTGAAGTCCACGAGTCATAAAAGAGCCAAGGTTGCCTACCCCTGCCCTATACCATTTCAGACAAATGGTTGTCCAGTCTCTTCTTAAAAGTCCCCAGTGATGGGGCAACCACAATTTTTGAAGGCAAGCTGTTCCACTGGTTGATTGTTTGATTCTACTGCTTGATCGTTTTTACTGTCACAAAATTTCTCCTTACTTCTAGGTTGCTTCTCTCCTTGGTTAGTTTCCATCTGTTGCTTCTTGTCTTGCCTGGTGGTGCATTAGAAACAGTAGAGGGATTCAAATATGTGAATAACTGGTTCTCTGTGTGGATGCCACTTCCGGAAGTCTGTTCTGGGCCTGGGCAACAAAAAATTAGCTATCGGTTCTGCTGAACTGGTGCGAACCGGCTGAATCCCACCACTGATTAGAACCATTAGAACTGTAGGACTTTTGCAGTATCCCCACAGTTACGTGATCCATGTATTTATGAAAGTAGCAGGGTCACAGAATCATGTGATCACCACTGACGACCATCTCACTGGCTTCTGACAAGCAAAATCAATGGGGAAAGCTAGATTCACTTAACAACCACATGGTTTACTTCACAACCACCGTGATTTGCTTAACAGCCATGGTATAAAAGCTCACTAAAGCAAAAGCGGCTCCCTTAACAACCACCTTGCTTAGCAATGGAAGTTCTGGTCCCAATTGTGCTTGTAAGTCAAAAACTACTTATAGTAGTACACAAGATGAAGATGCCTCAAGTGAAATTTGACCACTGGTGATTGCATCCGTGTTGGGGGTTGTAAAAATATTTATCTGAAGAATTAGTACCACTTTATAAAGCTCTAGTAAGATCACACCTCGAACACTGCAGCCAATGTTGGTCACCATATCATAAAAAAGATGTGGAGAGTTTGGAAAAAATTCAGAGAAGAGCAACTAAGATGATGAAAGGCCTGAAGACCAAAACATACGAAGAACGGCTGTGGGGCTTGGGTTTGGCCAGTTTAAAGAAAAGAAGAAATAGGGGAGACATGATAGCAGTATTCCAGTATCTCAGGGGCTGCCACAAAGAAGAGGGGGTCAAGCTATTCTCCAAAGCACCTGAAAGCAGGACAAGAAGCAATGAATGGAAACTGATCAAGGAGAGAAGCAACCTGGAATTAAGGAGGGACTTCCTGACAGTGAGGACAATGAACCAGTGGAACAGCTTACCCCCAGAAATCATGGGTGCTCCATCATTGGAGGTTTTTAAAAAGAGACTGGACAATTACCTAACTGAGATGGTATAGGACAGGGGTGTCAAACTGCCGGCCCATGGGCCGGACACGGCATCAGAAAACCACATCCACCCCATTGCTGGTAATGGCAAAAAAACTCCGATACATTGCATGACGTCACGTGACATCATGAGTTTGACATGTCTGGTATAGGACCTCCTGCTTCAGCAGGGGAATGGAATAGAAGACCTCCAAGGTTCCTTCCAGCTCTGTTCTGTTCTGTTCTAATTGCAGAAATTATTGCAGAAATAATTTGCTACTGATGCCTTCAAGGAGGGTTGTTGTTTTTTTCAACTTTCCAGCCCTGGAATTCCCAAATAGATCCCATGGAATTCTCAAGCATTAACCAGGGTCGATTCTGATACGGGCAGGATTGGCTAGGAGATGGCACTTTTTATGACAAGCTCGTCAGTGTTTATCATCCTGTGATCTTTCCTACTCTCAGATGCATACTGTTATGACTCCATAAATAACCTTCATTAAGCCAAATGCTTAATTTGGCTTTAAGAGATGATTAAGAGGACATGGAAGTAAAACACAATTTATCTGATGGGTGTAGAGCAGGGGTGTGTGCAACCTTGGCGACTTTAAGACTTGTGGAATTCTGGTTGAGGAGTTCTTGAAATTGAAGTCCACAAGTCTTAAATGTCTACGGAGATTCTCAGTCATCCAGCTCATGATTTCCCCCAAAATGTGCTTTTTCAAAAGACAACTGGACTTTGTTTTTCCTTGAAGACATTTCGCTTCTCATCCAAGTTTTGACTGAATGGTGGAGGATGGAAGGATCCTTAAAGTTGCCAAGATTGGATACCCCAATGTAGAGGAAAAACAAGCAGAATTCACCATCTGCAAATCCCAGAGTCAATCTTTAGTCAGAGGAAATCAATTTAAATCAATACATCTCCTCTACTAATCCTTGGATGGAAAGATCTATAAGCAAATAAGTTTGTTAATATTGAGTAAATAAAGTGGAGAATTCTCATTTGAGCTGTCCCTATAGAACAGGGGTCTTCAAACTTGGCCCTTTTATGACTTGTGGACTTCAACTCCCAGAATTCCTCAGCCAGCGTGCCTGGCTAAAGAAGATGAGACTGAGACTATTATATTTAATAGAGCACAGATCTATTTCTTTTACAGGCAGTCCTCATTTGGCAAGCACAACTGAGGCCTTGTCAATAGAAGCTTAGTCATTAAGCAAAGCAGTTGCTAAATAAAACTGTGGCCATGCTTGCAGTCTAAATCCTTATGATCTTCCTTCAGCTTTATAATAATAATGATAAAGTTGGAAGGGACCTTGGAGGTCATCTAGTCAACCCCCTGCTCAGGCAGGAAACCCTATACCCTATACCATTTCGGACAAATGTAAAGCTTTCCTTTGCTTTACATACTCACAAAGGCTGTAAATGTGAGGATTAGTCGCAAAGTTACGTTTTCATCACTGTGGCAACTGTGAACAGTTGTTAAACAAATCAGTCACTAATGAAGAACTGCCTGTATGTCATTACATGACAACCCAATCATGGATTCTGAGTGATGTACATATAAATGGAACAAATTTCCCCATGAATAGCTCCAATCCTGATGTTGCTTCAAAGAAGGCTTAAAATCGGAATATTCTCTCGGGTCTTGGAGCAATAAGCCTTTCAAAGATTTTTTTAAAATTTTAATGTTGTTTTATACATTTTTCCTGGGCACATACAATCCATTTCTCTTTTTTATTGTTCTGTCTTTTTATTACCTAAGTGCCCAGAGGTAGATGTAATTGGGCAGCCTTTACATTTGTAAACAAATAAATACCGTAATCCAAAATTAAAAAAAAAACATAAATCATAAAAATAATAAAAGTATAACAGCACCAAGACAGAATCTGCTGCCTTTAGGCATATTATCTTTCTATATTGCTGTGTAAGGATAATTATGCTGTAACTTTTCTAGTTCTTCAATAAACCGCATACATAGCTGTGGTGGCACAGTGGTACCAGCAGAACATGAAACATGGCAGCATTTTAGATTATGGGGAAGCATCATCCGGAAATTGATCTTCCCATTTTTCCTGATGTTCACTTCTTCTTCTTCTGCAAAAGGGGTTCTGTTTTTCCATCTTATTTACTCCCAGGGAGCTTGAGAATTTCTTTCAAATTTCTCTTGGTGGGATGGGATGTAGTCTGGATTCCCAGGAGGGAGGGGGTGTATTCCAGAGGATCAAGAGACAACGGAAGTTTAGATAGTGTGTGAGGGAGAAAGAGTTAAGACAGCTCCATCCTAGGATTTCTCAGAGTAGATATTTAATGGTGCAAGTAGTTTGTGTTAGACATAACAACATCGCAGTATTCTTTTCTTTTTCTTTTTTTTTAATTGAAAATTTTTAAAATTTTACAAAAAAAGTTCCCTTCCCCAAACCCTCCCAACCCACCCCAACCCTCCCCCAACCTTCCCAGAGCTGAATACAGGCTTAATTAAAATTTAAAAGAAAAAAATTTAAACACAAATAAACCATATACAAATTTGGTTACAATAATTAAACAAATCATAAAGTAACATCGCAGTATTCTTCAAGGTTGTTTGAAATAAGACACGATAAGAAATGGCAGGTTATGGAACTGGTGGGAAGGTTTTGCAGTTCAAACTAATTGGAGAATGTGATTTATGACTGTTAATTGGAGGAGGGAATTGTGCTTTGATACTATGTGTTTAGGGGAGGGGAATTCAGATTTTGGCTTCGACCATGTACGTACCAATGCCATGCTACTTGAATAAAGATTCTTTAAGGTAAACAATGCCTCAAAGTTCTTTGAAGAGTAACATCTGTCAGAACCATGACACCTTTATTATAAAATTGCAGTTAACAGAATCTTGCAGGTCTGAAAGCTCTTTTCCATTCTTCTGTCTCTATTTACTTTCCACAGAACTAGGGAAAGACCAGAGAGTTAGGAAGGGCTGCTTCTGACACATTTTTCTATTCCCATTCCTTTTGTGGGCTGTGATATCTCTTATTTTATCTTCTGTCTCCCAAGGTTATTCTCACCATTCACTACAATTCCAGGCCTATGGTCTTTCTGGCTGTGAGCTTTCCAAAACTTTTGGGGATAGAGAAGAAAGAAAAGCTTTTTCTTTTTCTATAAAAGCCTGATCTGATATGCTGGACGTGATAAGCAGCCCATTTAATCATCTCATAATAAAAATGGAAGCGTTGTCTCCTCATGTACACATGAGATTCCCAAAGAGAGAACATTCAATTATCAGTTTTAGAGCAATAAAAGTCTTCCTTCTTTTGAAACATATCTGTATTTTCTAATGTGAGGGGTTGGCTGGGAAGAGAAGCTGTCAAATGCCTATTGAAATTCTAATCTTTGCCTTTCTTTTACCAATTTTTGAAGGCAATTCTTCCCCAGATTTAAAAATGACATTACATTTTTAAAGAGCCGAGGTGGCGCAGCAGTTAGAGTTCAGTACTGCAGGCCACTTTAGCTGACTGTGTTCAGCAGGTCAGCGGTTCAAATCTCACCGGCTCAAGGTTGACTCAGCCTTCCATCCTTCCGAGGTAGGTAAAATGAGGACCCAGATTGTTGGGGGCAATGTAAATATATATATACATTGCTTACTGGTGTACCCCGCTTAGAGAGTGCTTGCACTTAAAGCAGTATATAAGTCTCATAAATAAATAAATAAATTACTTCTTCTCTGGCATTGATTGCTCCTGAGTTTCCAAATCCGTTTCATGCAGGTGTATGCAAACCAAACAGGTGTGTTTGTAATCAAACTAGAAAGAGTAAACCAATACAGGTATTCCTCAACTTACGATCACAGTTGAGCCCAAGCGAGAAATTTGTTAAGTGAGCTTTGCTCATTCTATGACTTTTCTGGTCACAATTGTTAAGTGAATCACTGCAGTTATTAAGCTAGTGTGTATGTATTCAAAATGGATTGTGATTAATACACACACACATACACACACATAGAGAGTGGTACCTCGGTACTCAACTCCTTCAAACCTCGTCGAATTTGGTACTCAATGCATTTTGACATGAAAATGTTGTCCCAGTGTTTGTTTACTATTCAATGTGCTGCAATAGGAAGGCTGTGGAGAATGGAAAAGAGGTTGGCCATGTTGGGAAGGTCACTGTAAAAGATGGGGATAGCCATTGTTATGTCCTGGGCCTGCTGAGTCACTCAGTAAGTGCAGGAGGCTGCAAAGAGGCCCAGGCAGACCACATGAATGCCCGGGACCAGAAAGGCTGTCTCCCGCCTTGCGCGCATGTGCAAGGCGGGAGAAATGCCTTGCATTGATTGGCTGATACTGTCCCTGCAAAGGGGCATAAGAGCAATCCGCGCCATTTTGTTGTGTTTCTGTTGTGAATGGAATAAAGACAAGACTGTTTGTTACTCCTGCTTGTCTCAATGCCTTTTACTTGGAAACAGACCAGCCATAGAAGGTGGACAGGAAGTCAGCCATGTTGGGAAAGTCACTGCAAAAGGAGGGGGACAGCTACAGAAGGTGAGCAGAAAGTCAGTCGTGTTGGGAAGATCACTGCAAAAGGAGGGGAATAGCCACAGAAGGTGGACAGGAAATCAGCCATGTTGGGAAGATTGCTGTAAACAGAGGGAGACAGCCACAGAAGGTGGGCAGGAAGTCAGCTATGTTGAGAAGGTCACTGCAAAAAGAGGGAGACAGCCACAGGTGGTGGGCAGGAAGTCAGCCATTTTGGAAAGGTCACTGCAACAGCAGGGAGACAGCCACAGAAGGTGAGTAGGAAGGTGGCCATGTTGGGAAGGCTGCTGCAAAAGGAGGGGGATAGCCACAAAGCGTGGACAGGAAGTCTGCCATGCTGAGAAGGTCACTGACATAGGAAAAAGGACAGACAGAAAGTTAATCCTGGCTGAAACAAAGGGTCATATGGTTTATTTGGGACTTGTCCTTTTTAGTACTTGTCACACTCCTAGAACCAATTAATGACTTTTTGGGTATCATTTTTCTATAACTTGGCATTTTTGGAGACAGCTGCTGTTATTATATTATTATTGTCATCCTTGGGATGGTAACATTGTTTGGTGGGTGGCGTTACTTCTTTCAAGAGTGATGCATCAGAATTTCATTTTAATGGGTGACATTGTATATACAAGAAAATGACAATAAAGGTAATCTTAATCTTTTAATATTAATCCTGTAGCATGATAGTAAAGTGAACCTGGCTTCCCCACTGACTTTGCATGTCAGAATGTCACAAAAGGGGATCACATGACTCTGGGAAACTACAACTGTCATAAATACAAACTAGTTGCAAAGTGTCCAAATTTTGATCATGTGACCAGAGAAATGCTGCAATGGCCATTAAGCGTGAAAAATGGTTATAAATCATTTTTTTCAGTGGCATTGTAACTTTGAAAGGTCACTAAACGAATGATTGTAAGTCGAGGACTACCTGTACTATACAGCACAAATGGGGAAATATAGGGTGGTGGTTTTTTTCCTTTCCAGAAAATATGACTCTGCTGTGGCTTTAAATTCCTTCACAGATCAGTGGAGCTAACCCTGTATGAAATTGGTTAATACCTTAGCTATTCTTTTAAAAACAGAAAAACTACAAGATATGGCATGTGTGCAACCAAGAATGAACAGATTGGGCAGGTATTGGAGCTACACATGGAAGGAACGTAATCAATTTCTAGACAGCAAATGGATGTCTGTAATATCTCACAAGGGGAGATTCAATTATTGTTACTGGAGAATGAAGGGAAGTACAAATATGTTATTGCTCTCCTCAACTTTCTTAAAACTGTTGGCTTCCATTAAGTAGGGAAGCAAGCTTTCTAGATTCCAGGGACTAAAAGAAAAAGCTTCTAAGTTCCTGTTCTTCGATCAAGGTGCACCACATGAAGATCCAACTTTCTGCAGCCGGCTTATTGCTGGCTTATTACTTTCAGCGAGCAAGTGTGGTGTAGTGGTTAAGGCAGTAGGCTAGAGATCAGATCATCACGATTTCCAGTCTTGCTTTAGATACAAAGCCATCTCGGTGAGCTTGGGCCAGTTCCTCTCTCACAGCTCTAAAAAGGAGACAATGGCAAACCATTTCTGAAAAACCTTGCCAAGAAAATGATAGATGGATAGAGGGATGGAGGGTGAATGGATGGATAGAGAGAGAGAGATGGGTGGATGTGATGGATAGATGGATGGAGGTTGAATGGATGGATAGAGATAGAGATGGATGGAGGGATGGAGGGGTAATGGACGGTGAATGGATGGATAGAGAGAGAGAGATGGATGGATGAATAGATGGATGTGATAGATGGATAGATGGATGGAGGGTGAATGGATGGATGGAGGGGTGGAGAGATGGAGGGATAATGGATGGTGAATAGATAGATAGATAGATAGATAGATAGATAGATAGATAGATAGATAGATAGATAGATAGAAGAGAGAGAGAGAGACAGACAGATGATAGAATCAATGAGGTCAAAGTGTGATGGATAAGATTTGAATATCTAGGCAGGATAAAACTAATTCTTTTTTTTTGAAACACATTTTATTGGTTTTTTTAATTCTTAGAACAAAGTGCTCAGGACACACCATGGTGTTGGGGTAATCAAACATCCAAAAATAAAACCATATATAAATAACTCAACTCAATACATTCAATGTCCCCTCTCTATTTCCCTCAAATAGCATAATATGTTTAAGATGTTCCATTTCTAATTTAAATTTCTATAACTGCTAAATCTGTTTTAAAACTTTGTAAGTTTACAATTACCATAATCAAATTTAACTTTAAATCGATAGGTTATCAATTCAGGTATCCCTTCCAGATATATTCTAATTCTTAATCTCTCACATCCCTCATTTTATCACAAGTCTCATTTATTTCTTCTTCCACTACACAATACATATCCTAATTAAAATAAAATATTAATCTACCTTATACATATATAATCCATCAATCGATCAATCTCTTTAAGATAACAAAATAATATTAAACCTTAAATCATTTCAGTTCATTAAACAAAATTCAAATTTCATCCAATTGATTATCATGCCTTATCACATCTATATTATCAGACAAAAACATCATCTTACTAAGTTAAAACACTCAATTAATTATTGAAACAATCCAGATATAAAAAGCCACCATTTACATACATAATAATTTTTATCAAAATAAACCTATTATTCCAAAAACTACATTCTTCTTACTTCTAACTCTGAATCTTAATCCTTAAAACAGTCCATAAACAAATTTAATTTTAAATTTCTCTTTTCAGTCTTATTCTAGCCTTCTTTCTTTGCCAGGCCAGTTTCCATAACCAAGCTTCCCTTTCAGCCAATAGATCTCTCTTTATTGCTTGCAGTGCCTTTTGGAAGATAGGAATCCCATCCTCTGCATTAGGCATCTATTTCTCTCATCCTTAAAGCTTCGTTGCTTTAAAGTTTCACGTCTCAATCTTTGATTCTTCTGATCCTCAAAGCTATAGATGGAATGTTTATAAAGTAAAATAAATTCCTCTTAATCTCAGTTGTTACCTCTTCTAGTATGTTTTGATTTATAGGATGGTCAGATGTGGTCTGGAGATCAGTTTGAAGGTTTGAAGTAAAACTTCTGGTTCTTAATTCTGTAGTAAACGCTTTCATTGTAGGACATATTTCTGCAGCAGCCTCATAGATCTTTTCCAATATAAGTTTGCAGTTTAATTGTGAATGAGATTTCTCCATTTTAATAGTAATTGAAGAGAGTTTCTTTTTTCTTTTTGTGGAGGCTATATTTAATAAAAGTTAAGCAGTATCCACCCCCACAATTCCCACAGTTGCATCAGCTTATCTTTTCTCTTCAAAAGTAATTTGAAGGTCAAGTCTATTCCATCTCCAAAGAATAACCAAAAGTTGCATATTAGGTTTTCGCCACTAGATGTCCTCAATAGATTAAAAAAAATATTTTCCAGACACCATTTTTTCCCTTTTTTCTGTCTTTTAAAATAAAATGTGGAAAAAGAAATAATCTTCCAGCATAAAATGATAGGGCAGCTCTTAGGAAAGAGTTTTTTCTGTACCCCAAAGCAAATAAGAATAAAGTATAGTCTTTAAAATTTTGCTCTATTCTTTTGTTCAATGCCTTTCTTCCCAGACATATAGAAGCTGCTTTTTCAAGGCAGGGAAATAATTCCAACAAGGCTCTTACAGGCAAAAAAAAAAAAGCAGGATAGAGTGAAGAGAGAAGCAAGGGAAAAGTCTCACCCGGGTTCACCACGGTGGTTCTTAGTGCTTAGATGTTCTTTGACTTGCGGTTGGAGTGGTTGGGTGATCGGCCATTTTACTGGCTGATCTTCTTCTCCGTCGGCCCTCAGAGTTGGCTCGGACAGCTGGAGGACCCGCCGCTCCTCCACAGCCAAGCGAAGCCTCGTCGATGGAAGTCACACCCTCCAAGGCGACTTTTAACCTGCATAAGGGTCTACCGGCGGAGGGAAACTGGCCGAAGAGGAGACGAATCTCTTTATACGACTAGAGGCGCCGCGATCCAGAACCGGAAGTCAGGCTAAAACTAATTCTTGACAGAGTTTCACTGTCAGGAAAAGGACTTTTTTTTTCTACAACTCAACCACACAGATTAGCGTTCCAAGTTCTAATGCCAGCAACTCCTGGAGTGTGTCCAGAAAAAAAGAGCATTTTTTAACTCATCCATAAATTGATCCACCCACCCACAATCAGCTGTCTTACCTAAAGATGAATTCATTTTAATTAAACTTCATGGATTTAAAGCATTCACCATGGCTGGCTGGGAATTCTGGGAATTGAGCTCCACACATCTTCAAGCTGTCAAGGTTGATAAACACTGCCTTAAACCAAGGACAGTTCAGGAAGCTGAACTGTCATAATGCAGGCAAGCTTCCCATGTCATAGGAGGGCCAATTATGTGTTGTCTCACACCTGGGAGCATATTTTAAAGCAGAGGTTCCCAACCTTGGCCCCTTTAAAACTTGTGGACTTAATTCCCAGAATTCTCCAGCCAGCCACGGTGAATGGTTTAAAAACATTGCTGGCTGGGGAATTCTGGGAGTTGAAGTCCGCAAGTCTTAAAGTTGCCAAAGTTGGGGACCCTTACTTTAAAGCACTTCCAGAAACTCCATTGCACAATTAGGCTCCATTACTTCATCCATTTAATTTTATTAAATGTCAGTTAAAATAACTTTATTTAGTTTTGGTTTTTTTTTTTTTAGTTTTTTCTTTATCCTGGCCAAGAACACTCCAGGATTTTTGCTTTTTTCTGGTTTTTCTTAGTGGAGGTGGTGACTATGAGCAAGCTCTCAAAATAAAAAAAAAATGTGCATCCTAGTTTTAGAACGAAGTTATTTTCCACCAGGTCGTCTCTGCCTTCCCTTTCACCCATACCATCTTTGCACAAAGGTCTGAGGTTATCACCACTTCTACACAGAATAATAGAGTTCGAAGGGACCTTGGAGATAACAACAACAACAACAACAATAATAATAATATTAAAGTTGGAAGGGACCTTGGAGGTCATCAAGTCCAACCCCCTGCTCAGGCAGGAAACCCTATACCATTTCGGACAAATGGCTGTTCTTAAAAACTCTTCTTTAAAACTTCCAGTATTGGAGCATTCACTGCTTCTAGAGGCAGGTTGTTCCACTGGTTGATTGTTCTAACTGTCAGGAAGTTTCTCCTTAGTTCTAGGTTGCTTCTCTCCTTGATCAGTTTCCATTTGTTGCTTCTTGTCCTGCCTTCAGGCGCCTTGGAGAATAGCTTGACTCCCTCTTCTTTGTGGCAGCCCCTGAGATATTGGAACACTGCTATCATGCCCCCCCCCTTGTCCTTCTCTTCGTTAAACTAGACATACCCAATTCTAGCAACCGTTCCCTATATGTTTTAGCCTCCAGTTTCCTTTGTTGCTCTTCTCTGTACTCTTTCTAGAGTCTCAACATCTTTTTTACATCATGGTGACCAAAACTGGATGCAGTATTTCAAGTGTGGCCTTACCAAAGCATTGTAAAGTGGTATTTACACTTCACGTGATCTTGATTCTATCCTTTTGTTAATGCAGCCTAGCACGGTGTTGGATCTTTTAGTCCAACCCTCTGCTCAAGCAGGAGATCCTGTACTAACTTAGTAGATGTTGCTTCACTTCTGCCTTTCCTATATGTAGAGAATGGGATATCTGGCACAATCTCAACATGAAGAATGGTTGCAGGAATTGGGTATGTCTAGTTTAATGAATAGAAGGACAAGGGGGGACATGATAAGCAGTATTCCAATATCTCAGGGGCTGCCATAAAGAAGAGGGAGTCAAGCTATTCTCCAAAGCGCCTGAAGGCAGGACAAGAAGCAATGGATAGAATCTAATCAAGGAGAGAAGCAACCTAGAACTAAGGGAAAACTTCCTAATACTGAGAACAATTAACCAGTGGAATAGCTTGCTTTCAGAAGTTGTGGGTGCCCCATCACTGGAGGCTTTTAAGAAAAGACTGGACAGCCACTTGACTGGAATGGTATAGGGTCTCCTTCTTGAGCAGGGGGTTGGACTAGAAGACCTCCAAGGTCCCTTCCAACTCTGTTATTCTATAAAAGTAGTCATAGACTTACAATCACAATTGTGCCCCAAATTTCCATGGTTAAGCAAGGACACTTGTTAAGTGTGTTTTGCCCCATTTTAATGATCTTTTTGCCACAGCGGTTAAATGAATCACTGCAGTTGTTAAGTGAAGCATGCATCATTAAGCAAATCTAACTTTCTTTCCCCCATTGACTTTCCTTGTCGGAAGCCAGCTGGGAACGTTACATATGGTGATCACATGACCCTGGGACAGTGCAACCATCATAAGTACATGCCAGTTGCCAAGCAACTGAATTCTGATCACTTGACCCCGGGGATGCTGCAAAGGTCCTAAATGTGAAAAGTCCTTTTTTCAGTGCCCTTCTAACTTTGAACAGTCACTAAACAAATGGTTCTAAGTCGAGAACTACCTATACTGATTTAGAGAGTACATAATAAAGAATTGCGCATTTTCTCTTTTTGAGCAGAGACAATTTTTAAGCTCAGAAAACATATCTCATACGTGGCAGCTTATTACAGTCCATTTGGCTTGCAATCACTACCCTCTCCATTGGAAATTAATTTCCTCTTGGACGGCATGTATTGAATTTTCAAGGCCGAAAATGAGCATTTAGGGAGAGATGTAGCCAAAGGATCTTCTGTGTGAAGGCCACTTTCTCTGAACTGTAATATAAATGCCCATTTTGAAGTCAGTTTTGAAGAAAAACGAGGAGGAGAAGAAAAGAACCGTCAGCAGATCTCTTATTAAAGTGGCGAGATTTTTGTTAACGCTTTCATGTTTATTTCATATTATTTTGTTCCATTTATTTATCTGCTCCCTGTACTTTTTTTTAAATACCTCAAGGCAGTGAACATGACTAATACTCCTCCTATCCTCCCCCCAACAGCAACCCTATAAGGCAGAGGTCCCCAACTTTTTGGGCACCAGGGACCGGTTCCATAGAGAGAGATTTTTCCGCAGACCAGCAGATGTGTGGTTTTGTGTGCTGCCTGCATCCCACAGATGGGGTTTGCTTGTTTGTTGCTGGTATGCCGCGGCCTGGTACTGGTCCACAGACCAGGGATTGGGGACCCCTGCTATAAGGTATATTGTCCTGAGAGAGAGTAACTGGCTTAAAGCCATCCAGCCAGTTTCCATGATTAAGGCAGGACTAGAACTCACAGTCTCCTGGTGATTGGCGCAGTCACCCAGCTGTTTTTCATAACTAAGGCAGGACTAGAACTCCTGGTGATTGATCCAAAGTCAGCCAGCTGTTTTCATGCCTAAGGACAGACTAGAACATACAGTCTTAAAGTGGGAAAGAAATAGAATAACATAGAATAAAGAAGAATAAATAATGATGATGATGATGATGATGATGATGATGACGATGAAAAATCACTAAAAGCAAAAATCATGTGTCTGCATAATTTCTGAAAGAAAGCTGTTTTAGCAAAAAGCTGTATTAACAGTACGTGAATGACCTAATGCATATTTAGAAACATTGTTTAAAAGTAAAAACTGCCTTCATTGTATTCCCATGAGAAATGGACCTAACTGTGAGAAACTATCTGAATGTTATACAAAGTAGATTCCGTATATAATGTAAGATTCCATCTATGCTTCCTTTGTTCCTAAGAAAAAGAAACCTATAAAGCTTTAGTTTAGACCCTCCCCCTTGTTCAGAAATTTCACTTCTGAACCTTTGCGCAAAAATAAAAACCTCTCTTTCACCCTTGGAATTCATAAAAGTCCTTTATTTTTTAAGGCTTTTATTTTTCCACAAGAGTCTCTTGGTTTCTAGCCTGATGCCTTAACCATCAGACCAAACTAGCTCTCGTATCTGTGGCTCTCAGTTATATATGGAAACTTCCCACGACCCATCATAGGATGATTTGCCCCATCAGTGTTCATGGTGTTTCCTTGATTGGACCATTGTTTATTTTTCGATTGTCTATGTTGGTAGTTCCTTGATTGGTGTATTTTTTACAGCTTGGTTGTTGATCAAATGTTAGCCTTGGTATTCATCTCTGCTCGTTTGGGTGTTGATTTCTGTTGAGGAGGGGTTTTGGTCTTTTTCTTTCCTTTTTCTCTCCTTTGTCTTTTTGATTGGCCCTTTTGAATGATGTGTAGACGTTGTTTAACTCTATGTGCCTGTTGATGGCTGATTTGTCTGAGTGCCAGACTTCCAGGAATTGTCTAGCCGTTTTGGACTTAATTGGTCTAGGAGCAGAGGTCTCCAACCCTCTGCTCCTAGTACTGGATCAGTACTGGGTTGCAGCAGGCCAGCAACCAGGCTGCACAAAGAAGCAAAGCCCTATCCATGAGCAGCACACAAAACCATGCAGTCTCTGGTCTGTGGAAAAACCTTTCTCCACGGAACCAGTCCCTGGTGCCCAAAAGGTTGGGGGCCTCTGGTCTAGGATGCTAACAGTTTCCCAGTTGAAACAATGATGAAGTCTGTCAGTGTGTTGTGCAATTAAGGAGTTTTCATCATGTCTCCTGACTGTTAATTGGTGTCCATGGATGTGCTTTACTAGTCATCTGCCTATCTGTCCTATATAGTGTCTGTTACAGTGCTTACTTTATAGAAGATTCCTGGTTTTTTTCTTGTGTAACTACTGGGTCTTCTGGTTTGCTTAAGATATTTTTGGGTTGCTTTAGTTGGTTTGTGCTACATTGATGCAGAGTATTTGTAATGCTCTGTTTGTTGTTTCTGAGATGATTTTGACGTACGAAAAGGCTATCTTTTCATACCTTGGTTTGCAAGTTACTGATTTGCACAACTGGCCAAGATGATTTGTGAATGTCCGGCTTTTCTTGCACTATCTTGAATTTATTCCTTTACAATTTCCATCTTCCCAGTGTACCACTGAATTTCAAGGGGAGGACTGAGGAAAGAACTCCTCTCTGGGGTGTTTTTAGACTGGGAATTATAGATAGTCAAGGACCATGGTGGCGAACCTATGGCATGGGTAGCACAGAGCCCTCAATGTGGGCACGCATGCTGTCGCCCCAGTCCTAGACCTTTAGCTGGGTTTTATAAAACCTTTTCACTTTAGGCCTCCACCGCCATGTGCAAAAAAAAAAAAAGGTTCAATCAATCAATCAATTTCAACTACTCATGGGAAAAAAAAAGATCTTGCAAAGTTGGAATTGATTGAACTTTTTAGTTCCACCCAGTCTGCCGTTACCACGGCAGCCACACCCACCCAATCGGCCACGCCCACCCAATCAGCCACACCCTCCTAATGGGCTACGCGCACCTGGCACTTTCAATACATGTGAGTTTTGGGTTGCAGTTTGGGCACTCGATCTCTAAAAGGCTCGCCCTAACTGGTCAAGGGGGTAGCAGAGAGTGGGAACATGAGCATCAGGAGACAATGCAGTCAAAATATCCTCTAAAACAGTGGTTCTCAACCTTTTTAATGCCGCAACCCCCAACCGGTCGTAAGTCGAGGACTACTCAACTGATGCAGCACCGTTTGCAGAATGGGACTTTTGGTGGGCTCAGCAGGGCAGAGACAGCCTGGACAATTCTTATTGGCTTTTGAAAGCCAATAGAATTAGACTCTATTCAAGAGAGTCTATTCTATTGGCTTTCAAAAGCCAATAGAATAAAAGGGAGTAGCACAGCTAAGGAAAAGAGGGAAAAAATGGCGGACTGCGTTGTTTGGCGACCCCCGTAAAATGGTTGTTCGACCCCAAATGGGGTCCCGACCCACAGGTTGAGAACCACTGCTCTAAAAAGAATCAGCTCAAAAATATCAACATGACCAAGTGCTCCTGGGAGGAGATGTAGGAAGTTTTACATCAAATTATATTTTATTCTTTATACTGTCTGCATCTACCCTTAAACATTAACAAAATCCACAGTGGACTGAGAATCAGCATCTCTGCTATATAACTGACAATCAAGCTGAAACTAAGTTAATTAGGTAAAAATAGCAAGCAGGGGAAAATCTTTTACTCAAGCTTCCTTAAAGCCCCATAAAAGTTATCAGATTAATCCACACATCAAAGAAGGAGGTCTATAAACACAAATATAGTTAATTATAATTATCTCCCAGCAGAATTGCACATTCAATCGAGTAAGCATCATAAAGTACATGTACATACATACGCTCATGCCCCTTACCTCACACTAGAATGGGCGCACACACCCCTCAAGATCCACGCCAAGGACAAACTCCCCTATGAAACAACCCTTTTGTACCAGTGAGAAACAGGTGAAGTGGGCACAGCAGCACCTGCATTTTCTACGTCGCATGAGAAAAGCGCATCTTCCTTCCCCTGTCCTGACTACTTTCTATAGGGGGACGATTGAGAGCATCCTGTCATACAGCATCACAGTCTGGTCTGGAGGCATCACTGCTTCAGACAGGAAGGTGGTGCAGAGAGTGGTGAGGACGGCCGAAAAGATCATTGGCAGCTCCCTCCCTCCCATCCAGGACATGGCACAGAAGCGTTGCTTGAGCAGGGTCCGTAAGATCATCTGGGACACTACACATCCTCTTCACGACCTGTTTTCCTTGTTCCCTTCTGGGAGGAGGGGGCTTTGTGGTATCCATAGCAGAACATCCAGATTCAGCCATAGTTTCATTCCATACAGCATTAACCTTGTGAACTCTCAAGCTTCCCCCTTCCGTTATTTATTCAAGATGGACAGTATTTACGTACAGTATATGTAGGGATATGGGTCTATACATATGTTGTTCATAGTATGTTTAGGTGTGCATCATGTATGTGTTTCACTTTGAGAGCGGGCAACTAAATTTCATTTTTGATGTATGCCATTGTGCCCACAGTAAAAAAAAAATGACAATAAAGGTTATCTTATTTTATCTTATCTATTCTCTGCCCAGAGCTGATAAAGAATTGGCTGGGCTGGAGAACTGGAAAAGAAGCCCACGTTTCATGCTAATTGGGGAATGTGATTTATGAGGAGGGAATTGTGCTTTGATACTATGTGCCCAGGGGAGGGGAATTCAGTTTTTGGCTTCAATTATGCAGTGCCGATGTTATGCTACTCAAAATAAAGATTCTTTAAGGTAAACAAGTTCTTTTGAAGAGTTCCATCTGTCGGAACCATGACACTTGCTTTTGGTAATTTAACCAACATTTTTCAGGAATTTTTTTTTTCAGATATATGTTGATTGACAGCCTTCCACAATCAGACATTCTCCAAAGTAATAGGCAGCCATTGCCTAAGCTCATCAGGGTTTGAGAAGTTAAGGTCAAAATATTAGGATAGCATCTGGGTTTTTTTTTTTAAGGTGCTGCTTTAATATGCAATGCAGAATTTTGAAATGAAAGCATGTAAATCACTTATTTCCCATGTGCCTCTTAGAAAGAGGTATCTGATTTCTCTTTATGGTAACAAATATAGATAAATTTCTTGCTTCTCAAAGCTCTCTCATTTATTCTATTATTCTCATTCTCTCTTTCATTGTCTCATTCACCCTCTCATTCTCTCTTTCAAACTCTTTCTCATTCACTCTCACTCTTCTGTCATTCTCTCTCTCATTCCCTCATTTTCATCCCCTCATTCTCATTCTCTCTTTCATCTCTCATTCATTCTCTCTTCTCTCATTCTCTCTCTCTCTCTTTCTCATTCATTCTCTCTCTCTCTCATTCACTCTCTAATTCTCATGTGTGCGCGCGTGGGTGTGTGATAAAATCTCTAAACAGATTCAAAGAGGCATTTTTTTCCTTCCTACTGAGAAGCAGATGGTTTGCGCTAGCGTGATTATCATTTTGTATACAAGTGTTTCATCTTGCTTTCCCCATACCGGATCTCAATTAAAAATGAGACGTTGGATAACTTCGGCGTTATGCTTTCTTTAGGCCACAAAGCATAGCCCATGTTCTACAACGATATTCTTCCTCCTTGAACATTGGCAAACAGTCTGTAGAGAATAGCAAACAGCGTGTTGAGTCAGAATCTGAGACAGCCACATCCTTTTCTTTTTTTTTCCAGAATCGGAGAGAGCCACGTTGTTTTTCAATCATTGTTTTTATTGTAGAGGTAGAAGACCTTTATTTATTTATTTATTTATGAGACTTATATACCGCTTTAAGTGCAAGCACTCTCTAAGCGGTGTACACCAGTAAGCAATGTATATATATATATATATATATATATATATATTTACATTGCCCCAACAATCTGGGTCCTCATTTTACCTACCCCGGAAGGATGGAAGGCTGAGTCAACCTTGAGCCGGTGAGATTTGAACCGCTGACCTGCTGAACACAGTAAGCTAAAGTGGCCTGCAGTACTGCACTCTAACTGCTGCGCCACCTCGGCTATGAGCTCCATTAAGTATAGGACTGGATCATTCCCTCTCAGCCAATCTATGGTGGGTCAAATGTGAACAGCAACCCTGCTTCTTAGTTATGTGTTTTTCAAAGCGCCTGAAGGCAGGACAAGAAGCAACGGATGGAATCTAATCAAGGAGAGAAGCAACCTAGAACTAAGGAGAAACTTCCTGACAGTTAGAACAATTAACCAATGGAATAACCTGCCTCCAGAAGCGGTGAATGCTCTAACACTGGAAGTTTTCAAGAAGAGACTGGACAGCCATTTGTCCGACATGGTATAGAGTTTCCTGCCTGGGCAGGGGTTGGATTAGATGACCTCCAAGGTCCCTTCCAACTTTATTATTATTACTGCATGTATTATTTAGTTACAAATAAAGTAACCCTCAATCTATGATCACAACTGTCGCCAGAATTTCCATTGCTGAGCAAGGTGGTTGTTAAGTCAGCCAGGGCTGATTTTACAGCTTTTTTGCCACAGTTGTTTAAGCTAGTCACTGCAGCTATTAAGTCAATCACAGAGAGAGAGAGATGCTTTGCTTAGCTGCCACTGGGGAAAAAACTTGTAATATGCATCCCAGTTATGTTCCATATTGATAGAGGCACCAGTTTCTCTATACTTTGGACAACACCCTGTCAAGGGCCATCCTGTAACCGTGATCCCTTCCTGGGCGACTATAGCCCTTCTTTAGGAGCAGGGGAAACTCAGTATGGAAAGCATAATCTCTGGAATTTAGAGTTATTCCCTTACAGCAATGTTTCCCAAACTTGACAATTTTAAGGCATGAGGACTTCAACTCCCAGAATTCCACAGCCAGCAACGCTGGCTGTGGAATTCTGGGAGTTGAAGTCCACATGCCTTAAAATTGTCAAGTTTGGGAAACACTGCCTTACAGGAAATAAAGGTAGTCTTCAACTTACAACAGTTCGTTTCGTGACCATTTGATGTTGCAAAGGCCCTGAACAAAAGTGACTTATGACCATTTTTCACACTTACGACATTGCAGCATCCCCATGATCAAAATTCAGGCACTTGGCAACTGACTCATATTTATGACGGTTGCTGTGTCCCGGGGTCATGGGACTACCTTTTGCAACCCTCTGGCAAGCTAGGTCAATGGGGAAAGCAGATCCACTTAACAACCCTGTGTTACCAACTTGACAACTGCAGGGATTCACTTAACAACTGCAAGAAAGGACGTAAAATGGGAGAAAACTCACTTAACTATCATTTTAGCGACAGAAAGTTTGGACACAGTTGTGGCTGTAAGCCGAGGACCACCTGTGTACTGCAGAAAATTTCCAGAGACCCAGGAAATAAGGCCTTCCCATGCCTGCCCTCCCGACAGTTTTGATTTTTGATTTTTCAAAAACTAAGAGGAGAAAGAAGAATTCTTTGACTTGCCCAGAATAGAACAACCACATGTGACGAACAACAAATAGAACAGCAATTTCTTTGTTTTGACAGGTGTGTCATTCCTGGCAGAAAGTCAACCCACCATCACCACCGCTCTCTCTTGGGAGCAATCTTAATAGAAAAGATGTTTGTTCATCATAAGGAAAGAAAACCACTGACTATCAAGCTTCTCTTCCTGACTCCTTCCCTATCCCTTGTTGTTGTTGTTAGTTGCAAAGTCTTGTCCAACCCATCACAACGCTCCTCCAGGCCTTCCTGTCCTCTACCATCTTCTGGAGTCCATTTAAGCTCACACCTACTGCTTCAGTGACTCCATCCAACCACCTCATTCTCTGTCGTCCCCTTCTTCTATTGCCCTCAATCTTTCCCAGCATCAGGCTCTTCTCCAGTGAGTCCTTCCTTCTCATTAGGTGGCCAAAGTATTTGAGTTTCAACTTCAGGATCTGGCCTTCTAAAGAGCAGTCAGGGTTGATCTCCTCTAGGACTGACCGGTTTGAGCGCCTTGCAGTCCAGGGGACTCGCAGGAGTCTTCTCCAGCACCATAGTTCAAAGGCCTCAATTCAAAGACCCTAACCCTTAGTTACTATCAATTGTCCCAACTTGGCCAGTTAGAAAAGCAAGACTCTCGATGCCATGATTAGCCAAAGTACACTCTACTAAAGCCAAATGGTTACAGGGTAGCAAAGCCGGATCTAAACTTTCGTGCCCAAAACATCTGGTTAACTTTTCTTCCCCTCCCCCCTTTCCCCTTGGTTATCTCTAGTTGTCCAATTACATTCAAACAAATTGTTTTGGACAGTGTTGCTTTCCATGGTATGACTTTGGAACAGCCAGCGGCTCTCACGGGACGACATAACAAGTACCGCATTTCCCCGAAAGTAAGGCCTAGTCTGAAAATAAACCCTAGGTTGATTTTTGGGGGGATGGGCCTAATATAAGCCCTACCCCAGAAATAAGCCCTACATCAATCATCCCTTACACTCCCTCCTTCAATACATCCCATCCATGTACACGTTTCCCATGCTTGTATGAAATTTCCCCGGTACAAAAGCTGATTACAAAAAGCAAGAAAGCGTTAGACCAGTGTTTCTCAACCTTGACAATTTTAAGGCATGTTAAAAGAGCTTAATCAAGGAATCACCAAGAACACTCCCACCACGTCTGATAAGGCAGGGCTTTTCAACCAGTGGTATGGGTACCACCTGTGGTACATTGGCACCTGGCAGGTGGTACGTGACCATTCTAGAAACGTGGTAGCGGGAGAGGGGAATGAGCTGAACCGGTGGCAGAAGCGCACAAGCCTGAGCGAGAGATGGCTGGAGCTGCAGGGCTGTCAGGGCTCAGCGGAAGCGCCAGGATCAGCGCCAGGCTCCAGTTGGAGCTCAATGCTGATTCTGGCGCTTCTACTGATCCCAGAGGAAGCGTCGATCAGCTGGAATGTTGCAGCATCTCCAGGGTCTTGTGATTTACATTCAGATGTTTGGCAACTGATTCGTATTTATGGTGGTCACAGTGTCCCAGGGTTATGTGAAGTGACCAAAACCTGCTGCAACCACCCAGCAGACGGGGGGAATAAAAACCAAACACCCCACCCACCCACCCCCACTGCCAATCCTCAACAGAAATGCTCACAACAATGAAAAGCTTGGACAGGAGGAAGAGCGTCACCGGGTGGACAGGCAGATGTCTTGCTTGGCTGTGCCTTGGGGGGGCACTTTTTTCAGTGCCATTGTAACTTCAAACAGTCACTAAGCGAACTGTTGTAAGTCGAGGACTACCTGTACTTTATCACTTTTTTCCCCTTTTTTTTTTTTGGTCATCAAGTTTTTGACACCTTGCTGGGCGACTGGTGGTGCTCGGATATTGCCATATCCTAAAAGTGGTACAATGGGTGAAAAGGTTGATAGGGCATATAAAAAGAGAGCAAGTCCCACTCCCTTCTAGCCCTGATGTTGTTACCTAGTTCGGAAATGAAATGTTTGCAAAAGAACAACCAAGCTCAGAGAGCCTCCAGGACCCTGCATATATTTGTACCTTGCAAAAAAAAAAAAAAAAAAACCCACAGAGATTATACAAATGGAGTATTTTAAATTAAAACAAAGTGAAATTAAAGTCAGAAGGCGTTCCGAAGTTCATGGCCTTTTTGCCTACACACTGATGCTCAGAGCGTGGAAAATAAGCCAAATGAACTTAAGCTCTTAACGCAGAAAGTCAAACATAATTTAAGAGATATAACAGAGAGCTGGCAAAATAATGGCCAGGCCTGGAATATAACACTGAAAAGCAGTTTGTAATCAAAAAGAAACTATTGGGGGGGGGGGGAGGAGAGGATTTGTGCTATATGTTAAACAAAGTCCATCCCACATGAATTTTCTTGGCAATGTATTAGACTTGAAATAAAGAGGCATCACCTAGCACTTTTTCAGACTTAGCCTCTTTTAATACAATTTGTTAATTCGAGAAAGTGCTTCTGAGAGCCTTTTGACTTATAGCAGTGGTTCTCAACCTGTGGGTCGGGACCCCATTTGGGGTCGAACGACCATTTCACGGGGGTCGCCAAACAACGCAGTCCGCCATTTTTTCCCCCCTTTTCCTTAGCTGTGCTACTCCCTTTTATTCTATTGGCTTTTGAAAGCCAATAGAATAGACTCTCTTGAATAGAGTCTAATTCTATTGGCTTTCAAAAGCCAATAGGAATTGTCCAGGCTGTTTCTGCCCTGCTGAGCCCGCCAAAAGTCCCATTCTGCAAACGGTGCTGCACCAGTTGAGTAGTCCTCGACTTACGACCGGTTGAGTAGTCCTCAACTTACGACCGGTTAGGGGTCGAGGCATTAAAAAGGTTGAGAACCACTGACTTATAACTACCATCAACCAACACAGCTCTCTTCTTATAATGTTTATCAGTTAAACAAGAGGAAGAGCTAATAAAATATAGCTCTTGGTGTCTCCTATAACTCACCAAAGGAGCATAATGGCTTAGTGTCATCTATACCAGGGGTCCTCAACCTTAGCAACTTTAAGACTTGTGGACTTCAACTCCCAAGTTGCCAAGGTTGAGGACCCCTGATCTAGACAGACCCGACGTGCCACATGACAGGGTAAGCTCCCGTTACTTGCCCCAGCTCCTGCTCACCTAGCAGATTGAAAGCATGTAAGTGCAACTAAATAAATAGGTACCACTGTGGTGAGAAGGTAAGAGCGTTCCGTGCACATTTGGTGTATAGCCATACTGGCCACATGGCCACAGAAAATGTCTTTGGACAACTCTGGCTTTCTCAGCTAAGGAAGGGAGATGAGCATCACCCTCTAGAGCAGAGGTCCCCAACCTTTTGGGCACCAGGGACGGGTTCCGTGGAGAGAGGTTTTTCCATGGACCGGAGAGTGCGTGCCACCTACATCCCACAGATGGGGCTTTGCTTGTTTGTGCGGACCAGTTGCTGGCATGCCTCAGCCTGGTACTGGTTCACGGACCGGGGGTTGGGGACCCCTGCCCTAGAGTCAGAAATGACCAGAAAGGGAAAATTGTTACCTGGCCAAGAAACAGATATAATAATAATATTAATAATAATAATAATAATAATAATAATAGTAGTAGTAGTAGTAGTAGTAGTAGTAGTAGTAGTAGTAGTAGTAGTCATAGGCTCCTTGGGTGCAATCCCAAAACAACTGGAGCACCACTTGAACACCATTGGCATTGACAAATTCGCTATTAGTCAATTGCAAAAGGCGGCCTTATTAGGAACTGCTTCCATCCTGCGACGATATCTGTAATACCATCAAACATCCACATCTGCCTATCCCAGGTCCTGGGTAAGGACTCGATAGGTAGACAAAATGCCAAATCCAGTCTGAACATCTGGCTGACTGTGCGATGATCCATAATAATAGTAAAGTTGGAAGGGACCTTGGAGATCATCTAGTCCAACCCCCTGCTCAGGCAGGAAACCCTTCACCATTTCGGACAAATGGCTGTCCAGTCTCTTCTTAAAAACTTCCAGTGTTGGAGCATTTACTGCTTCTGGAGGCAAGCTGTTCCACTGATTAATTGTTCTCACTGTCAGGAAGTTTCTCCTTAGTTCTAGGTTGCTTCTCTCCTTGATTAGTTTCCACCCGTTGCTTCTTGTCCTGCCTTCAGGTGCTTTGGAAAATAGCTTGATTCCCTCTTCTTTATGGCAGCCCCTGAGATATTGGAATACTGCTATCATGTCCCACCTTGTCCTTCTCTTCGTTAAACTAGACATACCCAATTCTAGCAACCGTTCCTTATATGTTTTAGCCTCCAGTCCCCTAATCATCTTTGTTGCTCTTCTCTGTACTCTTTCTAGAGTCTCAACATCTTTTTTACATCGTGGTGACCAAAACTGGATGCAGTATTCCAAGTGTGGCCTTACCAAGGCATTGTAAAGTGGTATTAATACTTCACGTGATCTTGATTCTATCCCTCTGTTAATGCAGCCTAGCACTGTGTTGGCCTTTTTGGCAGCTGCAGCACACGGCTGGCTCATATGATATGAAAAGCACCCTCCGAAAACAAACCAAAAAAGGCATGAAGAAGTATTGATAGAGGCTTTAATTACCGGCAGTCCTTGACTTAAAACCATTTCTTTAGTGACTGTTCAGAGTTACAAGGACAGTGGAAAAAAATGACTTATGACCAATTTTCACACTTACAACCATTGCAACATCCGTGTGGTCATGTAATCAAAATTCAGAGGCTCAGCAACTGGCTCATATATATGATGGCTGCAGTGTCCCGGCATCATGTGATCATGTTTTGTGACCTTCCGACAAGCAAAGTCAGTGGGGAAGCCAGGTTTACTTAACCAGCCGTGTTGCTAACTGAACATCTGCAGTGATTCACTTAAGAACTGTGGCAAGAAATGGGGCAAAACTCACTTAATGAATGTCTCGTTTAGCAACCAAAATGTTGGGCTCAATTGCAGTCGTAAGTCAAGGCCTACCTAAGCTGAGGACACAGTAGGTGAAGCCAATGTCGCTTGGCAAAAGGTTAGGAAGGATTTGGGCAGCTCCCACACACACACACTTGCGCCAAGGGGGTATATTCAAGATGGACAGTATTTAATATTTATTTGTTATGTATATGTAGGGGTGCGGGTCTATACATATGTTGTACATAGTATGTTTAGGTGTATGTCATGTATGTGCTTCACTCTGAGAGCGGGCAACTAAATTTGATTTCTGATGTACGATGTTGTGCCCACAATAAAAAAATGACAAATCTTATCTTATTATCTTATCTCATATTTTATCTTATATCTTATCATCTTATCTTATATCTTATCTTATACCAGTGGTGGCGAACCTATGGCACGGGTGCCAGAGGCGGCACTCAGAGCGCTCTCTGTGGGCACACACACCATCGCCCTGGTCCTGGGCACGTGCGCCATCGCCTTCAGCTGGGTTTTATAAAACCTTTTCGCTTTAGGCCTCCGCCGCCGTGTACAAAAAAAAAAAGGTTCAATCAATCAGTCAATTTCAACTTCTTGCGGGAAAAAAAAAGATCTTGCAAAGTTGGAATCGATTGATTGAACTTTTTAGTCCCACCCAGTCTGCTGTTACCACCGCAGCCACGTCCACCCAATGGGCCACACCCACCCAATGGGCCACACTCACCCAATGGGCCACACCCACCCGGCACCCGACAATGCATAAGTGGGTTTTGGGTTGAAGTTTGGGCACTTGGTCTTTAAAAGATTTGCCATCACTGTCTTATACCTTATCTTACTGTATATCTTATATCTTATGGAGGACTGGAGGCTAAAACATATAAGGAACGGTTGCTAGAATTGGGTATGTCTAGTTTAACGAAGAGAAGGACAAGGGGGGACATGATAGCAGTGTTCCAGTATCTCAGGGGCTGCCAAAAAGAAGAGGGAGTCAAGCTATTCTCCAAAGCGCCTGAAGGCAGGACAAGAAGCAACGGGTGGAAACTAATCAAGGAGAGAAGCAACCTAGAACTAAGAAGAAACTTCCTGACAGTAATCAGTGGAACAGCCTGCCTCCAGAAGCAGTAAATGCTCCAACATTGGAATTTTTTAAGAAGAGATTGGACAGCCATTTGTCCGAAATGGTGCAGGGTTTCCTGTCTGAGCAGGGGGTTGGACTAGAGGACCTTCAAGGTCCAACTTTACTACTATTACATTACATTATATCTTATATCTTATATCTTATATCTTATCTTATCATATCATATCATATATGAGGAGTGAAAAGAGAACCAAGTCAGAAAAGGAGAGTATGGACAGGCAGCACAATATTTCACAGATGGTCTCAGGAACCTAAAAACTGGAAATTAGTTATTACTAGTGAAGGATGTTGTAAATTGCAAAAAAGATTCTTTAGACATATTCCGAACAACTTCTGGAGGCAGGTTGTTCCACTGATTAATTGTTCTGTCAGGAACTTTTTCCTTAGTTCTGGGTTGCTTCTCTCTTTGATTAGTTTCCATCCGTCGCTTCTTGTCCTGCCTTCAGGTGCTTTGGAGAATAGCTTGAATCCCTCTTCTTTGTGGCAACCCCTGAGATATTGGAAGACTGCTATCCTGTCCCCCCTTGTCCTTCTCTTCATTAAACTAGACAGACCCAATTCCAGCAGCCGTTCTTTATATGTTTTAGCTTCTAGTCCCCTAATCATCTTTGTTGCTCTTCTCTTAGACTTCTTCAGGACAGTTTAAAGGCAATTTTAATGGAGATTAATTGTTTTATCAATAAATCTTCTTTGACAATGGAAAATATTAATCTGTCTCTTCCAGACAACTAAGTCTTCTGAAGAAAGGGAGTAATTCAGCAAATTTGTGAGGTGGTAGAAGATTTAGTTTCTGGTAATAGAAAAGTACAAATTGTAATTCAGTGTGAAAGGATCGAAAGTTGCACAGAAAGCTGAAGTTTTAGACTACCTAGAAGCACATTCATTATTAAAAAAAACTAATTCACAATGCATTGGTTGCTTTATAATAAAAATGGTGCCCAGAGGGTGCTTAATCCTTCCTCCTCACCATCACCACCACACCAACAATATGTGCAAAGTTGCGACACTCTAGATCAGTGTTTCTCAACCTTGACAATTTTAAGGCATGTGGACTTCAACTCCCAGAATTCCACAGCCAGCCATGCTGGCTGTGGAATTCTGGGAGTTGAAGTCCACATGCCTTAAAATTGTCAAGGTTGAGAAACACTGCTCTAGATCATGCATAACATTGCAAGAGGCATTGTTACGGCAAAGTCAAAGAGGTGTGATCAAGGCCTCCTTTAAGGTGAACAGTTCAAGTAGGTGTAACATTCGGGACAATTTGTTGTCAAAGTGGTAACAGAGATTTGAGTTGTCTGAGACTCAAAATAGATTTCAAAGAGCAGAGTCCAGATCGAGTGGTTTAAAGCAATTGAATGAGCTGAGATAAAGCTCTTCTCCCAGAAACCTGCATTCTGCCCTGTGCAGTAGCTAAACTGTAATTGCAGGCCTGAAATAGAAGTGACACGTATAGATGTAGTCCTCTACTTATGCATCGCTAAACAAGGCGTTTGTTAAGTGAGTCACGCCCAATTTTGTAATCTTTGTGCCACTGTTGTTAAACAAATCACCGCAGTTGTTAAGTGACTCATTAAGCGAATCCAGCTTCCCACATTGACTTTGCTTGGCAGAAGCTGCTGGAAAGGTCGCAAAGGGTGAACACCATAATCCTAACAGCTGTAAATACAAGCTGGTTGCCAAGCATCCAAATTTTGATCACGTGACCATGAGGATGCTGAAATGGCCAGATGTGCCAGAACTGGTTGTAAGTCCCTTTTTTCAGTGCCAATGGTCACTAAATGAATGGTTGTAAGTCAAAGATTGTCTGTATTATGTTAATAAAATAGCAACAACAACATTGGAAGGCACCTTGGAGGTCATCTAGTCTAACCCCCTACTCAAGCAGAAAATCCTAGACAACCCTAGACAAATGGCTGTCCAGTCAACTTCCAGTATTGGAGCATTCACCATTTCTGGAGACAGGTTGTTCCACTGGTTAATTGTTCTAACTGTCAGGAAGTTTCTCCTCATTTCTAGGTTGCTTCTCTCCTTGATTAGTTTCCATCTGTTGCTTCTTGTCCTGCTTTCAGGCGCTTTGGAAAATAGCTTGACTCCCTCTTCTTTGTGGCAGCCCGTGAGATATTGGAACACTGCTATCATGTCCCCCCTTGTCCTTCTCTTCGTTAAACTAGACATACCCAATTCCAGCCACCATTCCTCATATGTTTTAGCCTCCAGTCCCCTAATCATCTTTGTTGCTCTTCTCTGTACTCTTTCCAGAGTCTCAACATCTTTTTTACATCTTGGTGACCAAAACTGGATGCAGTATTCCAAGTGTGGCCTTACCAAGGCCTTGTAAAGTGGTATTAACACTTCATGTGATCTAATATTCTTCTCATGCCTGTTCCTTCACTGATGGAGACAAGAAGGACTCATGCATACTTCTCAGTTTGTTGTTGACTGCCTCTAATAAGCATGTTGCTTTCTAATTGTGGCGTAGGAAGAAGATTAGGACTGCAAGGAGATCAAATCAATCACTCCTAAAGGAAATTAACCTTGAAGCCTGTCTAGGGAGATTCTCAATCATCCAGGTCATGGTTGTCCCAAAACCCAGAGTTCCCCAATCTTTCGGAGTTGGTAGCCCAGAGCGGGGAGAAGGAGGAAAGAAGGGATGGTTTTGTGAGGAGGGAGTGAACATGTGCACATGCTCATGTGCACGCATGATCACCCGTTGCTCGAGCGAGCGGGGCCTGAGACTTGCACAAGAGGGGCCATGAGCACCCATGATGCTCACACAAATGGGACCATGAATGCCCACAATGCTCATGGCGACACTCACAAGAATGGGCCTGCGAACTCCCGCATTGCTTGCACTGAGTCAGGCTGCAAACCCCCACGGCGCTCATGGTAACACTTGCGTGAATGGGGCTGTGAACACCCATGATGCTCGCAACGACAGTCACACAAGTTGGACCACAAATGCCCACAACGCTTGTGGCAACGCTTGTACAAATGGGGCCATGAGACCCCCCCCCCAATGTTTGCGGTGATGTTTGTGCAAGTGGGGCTGTGCACGCACACACACCCATGCGCACTGGCCAGCCACTCACACAGCCCATTGGCCAATAGGCTGCAGCCCAACAGTTGCCCGCAGCCCACAGGTTGGGGACCCTTGCAAAAGCTGCTTTTCCAAAAGGCAACAGGATATTCTTGGTTTTTTTCCTTGAAAAACGTCTCACTTCCCCCCCAAAAAGCTTCTTCAAAACTGACTGTCCTCTTTGGAAGGACAGAGACTGAAGCTGAAGCTCAAATACTTTGGCCACCAAGTGAGGACTCCTTGGAGAAGACCCTGGTGTTGGGAAAGATGGAAGGCAATAGGAGAAGGGGAGGACAGAGGAGGAGATGGTTAGATGGTGTCATTGACGCAATGAATTTGAATTTGGGCAAACTCTGGGAGACAGTGGAAGATCAGGTAGGTCTGGCTGGGGTCGTGAAGAATCGGACGTGACTTAGTGACTGAACAACAACAACAACAATTAAGCAGGTTGGACGCAAACTAAGCTTACAATTGTGTTAATCTCTTGTTTCAAATTCCTGCCTTAGATCATTTGCTGCGCCCAACAAGTCAAAAGAAACCTTAATCTAGTCACAGTTAACATCTGACCTCTTCATGCCAGGATACTGGAGCCATTCCAGCAGGCATTTATGATAGCTTCTTAAAATGGGTCCCTTTCCGACACACTTTAAAAATGTCTAATTCAGACCGCACTTTATACCTACTATGGAATTATTTATGAATGGCCAGAGAGCATTTTAGACAGGGAGTTGTGATTCATGCAGAGAAATGGGGTTAAATGATCTCCCAGCCTTTACTGGCATGCATATTCATAAAGCTCAGCTGGCATTTTGTCAAGCTAATTTCTCAAGCTTCATTGGGCTCCAGTTCTCAGGGGCAGAAGAAGATCTGTGTCTATCCCACAGTCACTCTTGGCACCTCCTCAACCAGCAATTATTCAAAGTACCAGTCCTACCCTTCTATTGGTACTATCAGTTAAGGAGGAGAAGACCTTTTTTTCAGCTAGAGAACACAGCAGCCTTTTCGGTCAGTATTACATTTAATTCTATCCACGATTTCCAGGATGAGCTGATGGACAGTGAACCGTTTACAACTTCATTGAACCATTCCTAGAACAGACTTCCAATATAATTTTTCTGCCATCTATACGCAGATCAAACTTTATTATGGCCGAAATTTATAGCCTCGTTTGAGGCAGCATGCTGGTAATTTATAAGAAGACGTAAAAAGCAACCCCAGCTACAGTAAATGTTTTCCATCTTTGCAATAACCAGCAAGAATATTGTTGTTTTTAAATGCAAATGAGAACAATTAAAGGCGGTCAAATGGATGTTTGCTTCATAAAGTGCCCCAAAACCAACTGACTGGAGCTAATTGTCTACAAAACTAATAGTAAATGCATGGATTTTTTAGGAATAGGATGTGGTCTTGCCTCCTGTATTGTTTGGCTTTGAAGCATCATGAAGAGAGCATTAACTCAGAATCTTCTGTTCTGGTAGCCTCAACATCTGTTAAGATTGCAATTCATAGAATGCCCCAGGGGATTCTGGGAATTTTAGTTCTAGTACTTCCTGAAAGCCTCCAGTCATTTTTCCTCAGTACAGTACATAAGTGAAGAGTGTAATGTTTTTAATTCATTTATTTAGTTGGGTTCTCCTTATCTTGTTTTAAGACTTGTGTGAAGAGCAGATCATATTTTAGGTCCTAGAGCAGGGGTTCTCAACCTTGGCAACTTTAAGACTTGTGGACTTCAACTCCCAGAATTCTTTGCTGGCTGAGGAATTCTGGGAGTTGAAGTTCACAAGTCTTAAAGTTGCCAAGGTTGAGAACCCCTGTCCTAGAGAGAATGATTGGCCCAAGGTCAACCAGCTGGTGGGATTAGAACTCACAATCTTCTGGTGATTGGCCCAAGATCACTTAGCTGGCTTTCCTGCCTAAGGCGGGACTAGAAGTCGTAGTCTTCTGGTGATTAGCCCAAGGTCACCCAGCTGGCTTTCATGCCTAAGGTGGAACTAGAACTCATTGTCTCCTGCTTTCTAATCTGCTACCTTAACCACAGTGGTGGGATTCAGCTGGTTCGCACGGATTCAAGAGAACTGGTAGCTAAATTTTGTTGAGTTCTGAGAACTGGCTGAATGCACATCACTTCCGGAAGTCCGTTCTAGTCCTGGGAGGCCTGGAGAAGGCCTCCCAAGCCTTGAATGGCCCACCAGAAGTGCATGGATGCTACTTCCAGAAGTCCATTCTAGGCCTGGGAGGCCTGGAGGAGGCCTCCCAGGCCTGGAATGGCCTGCTGGAAGTGCATGGATGCCACTTCTGGAAGTCCGTTCTAGGCCTCGGACACCCAGACCTGCATCCACGCAGAGAACCGGTTGTTCAGGTATTTGAATCCCACCTCTGCTTAACCACTACACTAAATTGGCTCTTAGATCAGAAATTCCTTCCTTGTCCGGGTGGCAGAGCAGGAATGGCGAGAATGTAAAGAAGCATTTGTTAGCAATGAACACTGAGAGCTAGAGATAAGCCGAAATCAAGTCTCACCTTTTGCTAGCACAAAGGAATATTTATACCAGCTGGGTATAAATTCTGAATGACCTTTCCCACTGTCAACCATCAAATAGAGTTATCGTCCTGAAGTATAATAAAAATAGAGTATTTGGCCATGTTCCTCTTTGTCTCAGTGGCAGTCTGGCTTTTTCAAGAAAATCAACAATATAGTTGCTGTTGCTGTTCTTATAGTTGTTGTTTTAAATTTATTAGCTACCCAACTCCAATTGTTCATGAGAATTCATAAGATCAGGGATCCCCAACCCTCAGTCCATGGACCGACACCAGGCCACAGCATGCTAGAAACTAGGCCGTGCAAAAAAGTGAAACCCCATTTGTGGGATGCAGGCAACATGCAAAACCACCAACACCCCTCTAGTCCGTGGAAAAACCTCTCTCCGTGGAACCAGTCCCTGGTGGCCAAAAGGTTGGGGGCCACTATATAAGATGGTAATACAGCTGTTCAGGATGACATTGCTTCTCATCTGTACCCTATCTAGGCAAAATCACAATTAGATTAGAATAAAAGAGCTGTGGTGGCACGGTGGTTAGAATGAAATATTGCAGGCTGATTCTGCCCGCTGCCAGAAGTTCGATCCTGACTGGTTCAAGGTTGACTCAGCCTTCCATCCTTCCAAGGTCAATAAAATGAGAACCCAGATTGCTGGGTAATATGTAAAACCACTTAGAGAGGGCTGTAAAGCATTGTGAAGCGGTATATAAATCTAAATGCTATTGCTATATTTGTAGCTCGGAGTTGAACTGTGGGGTCCTTGGTACTCTTTGAGCTCGGCTGTTTTCTTGCAGACATTTCCTTACCCAACTAGATAACATCCTCAGTGCAATTAGGGAATGGGGTTTGCTCTCATATTCTAGTAAATTTCCCTGTCAGTGTTAGTAGGAGTGGTCTTTGCAGTTCTTTGGGTTGTTTACTGTTAACTTGTTTGGGCTATTGTTTGCTTCTTGATTGTTGATCTAATGTTAATCTTGCTGTTAATCTCTGCTCATCGGGTGTTGACTGATGAGGAGGTCTTTTGGTCTTTTTGTTCACTTTTGGCTTGTTGAATTTTTTGAATGGTATATAGAAAACATCTGCAAGAAAACAACCAAGACCCCCCAAAAGATGAACCCTGTTCATCTTTTCACGATTTTGGGGTTTATGTGATCTTCCTGTTACCAGTGCACATATGGATACCTACACTGGCAATTCTGTCCATGGGGGGCTGCCATGTTATTTTCTTTTAACAAAGTTTATGAATGTTTCTTTTCAAAGTCTCATCATGGATACTATAAGCAGTTCTGTATTTCATTTCTATTTTAATGACCTGCCAAATGGTTGCCCAATTATTACCAGGATGTATGCAGAATACTAGTTCAAGGCTGATCAATGGTATTGAGTCAGTATTATCAATGCAAAATTATTATTAATTAAATTTCTATACCCTCTGACTCCCCGAGAGTCTATAATTGTCACACAATAGCTGGGTTCACCCAACTGCTCACTGAAAGATCTAGCAACTCAATTTAAACAACACACAATTCTTAGATCCTGTTGGCTTTGTTCATTTGAATGGGGCAGGAGCTGATTTGTACTACAAATTCCTTCTCTCTGGTTTAATTTGTCATTCAATATATGGCCTTTGAACTATGGTGCTGGAGAAGACTTCTGTGAGTCCCCTGGACTGCAAGGCGATCAAACTGGTCAGTCCTAGAGGAGATCAACCCTGACTGCTCTTTAGAAGGCCAGATCCTGAAGTGGAAACTCAAGTACTTTGGCCACCTAATGAGAAGGAAGGACTCACTGGAGAAGAGCCTGATGCTGGGAAAGATTGAGGGCAATAGAAGAAGGGGACGACAGAGAATGAGGTGGCTGGATGGAGTCACTGAAGCAATAAGCGTGAGCTTAAATGGACTTCAGAAGATGGTAGAGGACAGGAAGGCCTGGAGGAACGTTGTCCATGGGGTCGCAATGGGTTGGACATAACTTCACAACTAACAACAACAAAAATATTAGTGGTTGCTGGTCTAGGAATCAGAAGATTCTGAATTCCAGTCCCGCCTTAGGCATGATAGCTGATTGAGTGATTTTGGGCCAATCACCAGGAGATATGAGTTCTAGGCCTGCCTGAGCCATGAAAGTTGATTGGTGACTTTTGGCCAATCGCTCTTTCTCAGGCCAACCCACCTTAGCAGGATGTTGTTATCATTGTGGGAGAAATTGTGGGAAATAGGAGGAGGAAGGAATATTACATGTGTTTGCCGCCTTGAGTTTTTTTAAAAAATCACAAAGGGATATATAAATAAAACAAATGAATAAATAAAATACTTTGATCTGCTCTAGGACTATCCCAGGACTATCCACTGGACAGCAAAGATAAAAGATATTCTGCAAAAAGCAATAATAAGAAGCCATTTTTGTATTGTAACTAAGGAAACTATACAGGTGTGTCCCAACACTAGAGAACTAATTTTGATTTGAAATGTGAAATTAGTTGAACCATTTGAAAAGTTTTCAGTGGGAAGGCATTGGCCGCCAACTATGCAGACAATCCATAGGACTAGTTACCTAAGGAGTATGATGAGAGCTTTTTTTTTTTCTGGATCTTTCTGGTTTCAGCTAAATCACATTCATTTAATCCGGTACTGTTAGAATCAAAGTGCTTGGCGTTAATTAAATGAACCTTTCAGTGAAAGCCCACAGGGTTTTCCAGCATGAGATTAGTAGCATCTGAATTACAGCCCCATAAAATAAAAAGAGTGCCTCTTTTAATAAGAGAATATTTGCTGCACAATGGCAAATGCAATTTCCGTGACGATTTGTATGACTGGTGGCACAGCCCAAATGAAGGAAATGAAAAATTTGGCTGTAAAATGAAACTCTCGCTTTCACAATAGAAATAGAAACTGCTTAGAATTAAGTGTGTCTCTGGTCCCCAGTGCTAGAACATGGAATAATAAATTTGGAAGGGACCTTGAAGGTCTTCTAGTCCAACCCCCTGCTTGAGCCATTTCAGATAAATGATTGTCCAGTCTCTTCTTGAAAGCCTCCAGTGATGGAGTACCCACGATGTCTGAAGTCATGTTGTTCCGTTGATTGATTGTTCTCACCATTAGGAAATTTTCTCTTTAGTTCTAGGTTGCTTCTCTCCTTGATGATGGTTAGTTTGGTTAGTTTCCATTCATTGATAGAAGATGTACAGGGATCTAGAATGAAAAAATGGACCTTAATAACTATTACTACCCATTGATCTCATAAATATCTCTGGACCTGACCTTCAACTCTTGAAATCAATTATTGGATTTCAATTAGAAGAGGAAGTAGCCCAGATACTGCCCTGAAGAGGCTGTGTGGGGTGACCCATCCCGATGTGCAGCTTTCCTTAGCTCATGTTTCACCTGACATTGTTTCCTACCTCTCCTACTTTAGCTCCAAGCTATTGTTGAAGTCCACACATATCAAAGTTTGTCAAGTTTGAAAAATATAGTCTAAGACAGGGCTCTCTAGAATTCCTCAGCCATTATCCTGGGAGTTGAAGTCCACAAGTCTTAGTTACCAAGGTTGGAGACCAGTAGTCTAGGACAGGGATAGGCAACCTTGGCTCTTCTATGACTTGTGCACTTCAACTCGCAGAATTCCTGAGTCAGCCATGCTGGCTCAGGAATTTTGGGAGTTGATGTCCACGAGTCATAAAAGAGCCAAGGTTGCCTATCCCTGGTCTAGGAGATTGCTAGGACATTTGCTTCTGTTGTGTTCCCCACACATACAAGCATGGAGTCTCTAATCTGTAGTTAGCTAGATGTTAAGCTTTGCTTACAGAATATCAGAGTTGGAAGGTCTTATAGTCTTATAGTCCAACTCCCTGCTTGAGCAGGAGACCATATACAATTCCAGACAAATGGCTGTCCAATCTCCTCTTAAGAACCTGCATTGATGAGCACCTACAACATCTGGAGGCAAGCTGTTTCACTGATTAATTGTTCTCACTGATAGGAAGTTTTTCCTTAATTCTAGATTGGATCCCTCTTTTATAAGCTTCCATCAGTTACTTCTTGTCCTGTTCTCAGGTGCTTGGGAGAGTAGCTCCACCTCCCTCAAATATTGGAAAACTTCTATCATGTCACCCTCCCTAGATCAGTGGTGGCGAACCTATGGCACGCGTGCCAGAGGCGGCACTCAGAGCTCTTTCTGTTGGCACGCATGCCACCACTGCCAGCAGCAGGTCCATCAGGCCGCCACCGCCGCCCAGAGCAGGAGCCCCGCCCAGCACAAAGGAGACCGGCTGACTAGCAAGCTCGAATAGAGGTGGTAGAGCAGAGGTCACCAACCATTGTCGATTGGTGGAGTGGAAGAAAAGGGAGGGGGAAGCATTTTACATGCGTGTATGCACACACTGGGCCGCAAGCATGCACGCACTGCAAATGGGGTGGAGCTAGGGCCTGCGTGATACTCACTAGCCCTGCCCCATTCTTGCATGGTACAGTGCCTTGTATCTGCACCCCGAGGCACGGTGGCGGCCGTTTTTGCACTTTGCAACACGGTGGCCCATTTTTGCACCCCCGTTTTTTGCATGCCAGAGGCAGCACTCAGAGGCACCTCCCTGCCCCCCCTGAGGGCACCACAATGCTGATGCAGCCCTGGCACTTTGCGATATATAAGTGGGTTTTTTGTTGTGGTTTGGGCACTCGGTCTCTAAAAGTTTCGCCATCACTGCCCTAGATCTTCTTCTCTTCATTACATTAAACAAACCCAGTTCCCACAACCATTCGTTGTATGCTTTAACTTCCACTCCCCTAATCATCTTTGTTGCTCTTGGCTGTACTCTTTCTAGAGTCTTAGCATCTTGAATTACCTTCATCATGCATTTCCTGTGAATAGATCTCCTTTTTGTGACAGTTCTAAAATCTTCTCAACTAATCCTGCTCTCAAGAATGCTTATAAGCCAACAAAGAACACTTTATCTTCCAGCAACTTCCAGCCTTCCCATCCTGCTTATTCCTACAGAAAGGGAGCATTCTTCTCTTCCTGCTCTCTCATAATGAGAACAAAAAAGACGCAGGCATTCTATTTAAGTCCATCGCTTCTCTAATAAACCACGCTTTTCCTTTTGTGCCTCTGAACATCTGTCTCTAGGTATACTTAACAGATGTTTATAGTCCAAAAAGACCAACAATGCCAATTAAAGAAGTAGCATTTATTAAAGGAATGGGCTTGGTTCTATTTCCAAGCATATGTTCTGCTAAATAGATTGATATCTCCATTTATTTTTTGCCAGAAAATTTTCCCAACAAATAGAATAGAATAGAATAGAATAGAATAGAATAGAATAGAATAGAATAGAATAGAATAGAATAGAATAGAATAGAATAGGAAGTTGGAAGGGACCTTCTAGTCTAACCCCCTGCTCAAGCAGGAGGACCTATACCATCTCAGACAAATGACTATCTAGCCTCTTCTTAAAAATCTCCAGTGATGGAGCGCCCGTGATTTCTGGAGGCAAGCTGTTCCACTGGTTAATTGTCCTCACTGTCAGGAAGTTTATCCTTAATTCTAGGTTGCTTCTCTCTTTGATCAGTTTCCAACCATTGTTTTTCATCCTTCCTTCTGGTGCTTTGGAGAATAATGTGACCCCCTCTTCTTTGTGGCAGTCCCTCAAATACTGGAACACTGCTATCATGTCTCCCCTATTTCTTCTTTTCTTTAGACTAGTTCCGCAGCCGTTCTTCATATGTTTTAGTCTCCAGGCCTTTAATCCTCTTAGTTGCTCTTCTCTGAATTTTTTCCAAACTCTCAACATCTTTTTTGTGATATGGTGACCAAAATTTTCTGCAGTATTCCAGGTGTGGTCTCACTAGGGTTTTATAAAACGGAACTAGTACTTTGTGTGATCTTGATTCTATATGAGTTCATCTATTGGTTCATTCAGTCGACTGTTATGAGTATCAGCAGCCAAGGTGTTTCCAGTCCTGCCTGCAATGGGATGAGCTAACAATGCGTGTGCCCCAACATCAAGAAATTCACCAATATCTCATGAATCTCTTAACTACCTGCATATGTTACATGTCATTTTTCAGTACCCACTGTTCTTCCCCACGTTTTTCAAGTGCCAGGGAAATCAGGAGATCCAAGCAATTCAAATAAAGATTCATTGCAAGCTTAAGCTCTCTACAAGAATCTGACCTACTAATCATTAAAGGAAATGAGCAGGAGATAAGAAGGCATTCAAGGTGGGCTGGAGTTAGATCTCAGCCTGGCCATCTCTTACAATGTTTCAGCTCTCAATCAGGCAAATTAATATTTCTCTATAATATTTAATGAATCCAGGTTGAATCAAGCTGTCGTACAACAGGTACACAAGAAATTAACAGCCCTATGGGACATTTTCAGAAATATACTTTACACAAAATAATTATAGAAAAGTGTGCACTTGATACTTGAATATTTTTTTTTAAAAAAAAGACTTTTAAAAAATTAAAAAATGCAGAAAAGAATGGAAAAACCTGACTGAGAAAAGAATGGAAGTGTTCATTTATACAGCAACCCTGCACTTGTTTACTGTATTGCCATTCTCCTTTCCACAATCAATATTAGCTTGTGTCCCGCTACAAAAGATACACATATAATTCATAACTGACCTTTTCACACAATTGTTGGCTCAGTGATGTGAAACAGTTGGTTCCTTCAGCTGTTTGCCACCTGGTTAGAAAATGTGCCACTTTTTTTTGTTTTGTTTTGTTTTGCAAGAACTCCACTGAAGGCTGAAACAGTAGATTGAGAAAGGAAAAAAAAGGTTCAGAATCCAATTCTACTTTTCACAGCTATAACTGTAGACAATTAAATACAAGGGAAGCCAGGTGTTGTTGTTTTTTTCAATAAATGTTGAATCCTATGGAGGAAAGTTGGTGTGTAGGACCATACATTGTGGGCCGGGTAAAAATAGTGACCTAAGTCTCATACCTATTGCCATATTTCAACTATTACACTTGTCACTGTGGACTTGAACTTTGGAGAATGTGACTCCAGGGAGCAAAATTGTCACACAAAAAGCTGTAGAAATCTTTGAAAGGATGCTGGGCTTTGTCAAAGACTCGGTGAAGAATCTCCCACCTCAGAGTTGTTTTGTCAGTGACATGCCCTTCCCAGAGAAAGCAAAATGCCTTGCTACTGTTGAAGGAAAAGTCTTCAATCACTTAAATATGAGCCAGCAGTGTGCTGCAGCTGCCAAAAAGGCCAACACAGTGCTAGGCTGCATTAACAGAGGGATAGAATCAAAATCACGTGAAGTATTAATACCACTCTTTAATGCCTTGGTAAGGCCACACTTGGAATACTGCATCCAGGTTTGGTCACCACAATGTAAAAAAGATGTTGAGACTCTAGAAAGAGTACAGAGAAGAGCAACAAAGATGATTAGGGGACTGGAGCTAAAACATATAAGGAATGGTTGCTAGAATTGGGTATGTCTAGTTTAACGAAGAGAAGGACAAGGGGGGACATGATAGCAGTATTCCAATATCTCAGGGGCTGCCATAAAGAAGAGGGAATTAAGCTATTTTCCAAAGCACCTGAAGGCAGGACAAGAAGCAACGGGCGGAAACTAATCAAGGAGAGAAGCAACCTAGAACTAAGGAGAAACTTCCTGACAGTGAGAACAATTAATCAGTGGAACAGCTTGCCTCCAGAAGCAGTAAATGCTCCAACACTGGAATTTTTTAAGAAGAGACTGGACAGCCATTTGTCCGAAATGGTGTAGGGTTTCCTGCCCGA
Organism: Crotalus tigris; assembly: GCF_016545835.1. NCBI lineage: Eukaryota > Metazoa > Chordata > Lepidosauria > Squamata > Viperidae > Crotalus > Crotalus tigris. The sequence goes on along the minus strand of NW_024097497.1, from coordinate 32,000 downwards.
GCAGGGGGTTGGACTAGATGACCTCCAAGGTCCCTTCCAACTTTACTACTATTATTACTATTATTATTATTATTATTATTATTATTATTATTATTATTATTATTATTATTATTATTATTATTCAGTCCAAGCCGGGAATAAACAACATGGCGACTGCTTTAGAAAGAAGGTTGCAGTTTATTAGAGAGGAGAGCCAGACGGAAAGATGGCTTTGGAAGAAAAGAGAGAGAGCAGATGTAGGGAGTAGGTTTTTATACTCTCTGGAGCTCTTGAGGTTGTTTCCTGTTCCTGTTTGAAGTTTTGTATTTCCTGTGCCATGTACTTTTCACCTGTGTCCCTTTCGCATCTGTGGGTTAATCCTATTATGAGAGTTTGGGTGGGGTATGTAGATTTTAGGTGTCTTTGTCTTCTTAAACGTCTAGTTTCAATCTTCCTGAATGGTTTATATCTGCATTTCTACAGAGTTGGTTTCTGCTTGGGGGAGGGAGACTTGGGGCTATTAAGAAAAACTGGGCATGCTTTTCTGCCTCTTTAAGATCCTTTGAGGAAATATATTTTTCTTCCCTTTTAATATTTCTTTCTCTGGGGGGCTGACTTCCCACTCTACCTAAGTTGTTTTGGTATATTATTGCAGAATAAGAATAATAGAATAGCACCATTGGAAGGGACCTTGGAGGCCTTGTACTCCAACCGCCTGCTCAATCAGGAGACCTTATTTCATTCTGGACAAATGGCTGTCCAGCCTCTTCTTAAGAACTTCCAGTGTTGGAGCACCCACAATGTCTGAAGGCAAGTCGTTCCATTGATTAATTGTTCTAACTGTCAGGAAATTTCTCCTTAATTCTAGCTTAGATCTCTCTCTTGGTAAATTTCCACCCATTGCTTCTAGTCTTGCCCTCAGGTGCTTTGGAGAATAGGCCAACCCCTTCTTCTTTGAGGCAGCCCCTCAAATATTGGGATACTGTTATCATGTCACCCCTTGTCCTTCTCTTCATTAAACTAGATATATCCAATTCTTTCAACTATTCGTGTGCTTTAGCTTCCAGTTCTCTAATCATCTTTGTTGCTCTCCTCTGTACTCTTTCTAGAATATTGACATGTTTTTTTATATTATTTATAAAACTATATGCAATATTCCAAGTGTGGTCTTACCAAGGCATTATAGAGTGATGTTGTAATGGAGAATGGTTAGAAGAGAATATTTGTAGCTCAGGGTTGAACTGTGGAGTTGTTGATGCTCTTTAAATTTGGTGGTTTTCTTGCAGGTGTTTCATTACCCAACAGGGTAACATCATCAGGGCTAGAAGGAAGTGTGGTTTGCGAGCAGGAGGAGGGGGTAGGGGTTCCTTGGTGCTCTCTGAGCTTGGTTGTTTTCTTGCAGGTGTTTCATTACCAAACTAGATAACATCAAAATGGAGAACTCCAGCTGTCTTGGTTCTGACAGATGAAACTCTTCAAAGAACCTCGAGGCATTGTTTACCTTAAAGAATCTTTATTCGAGAAGTATAGCATCGGCATTAACATAGTCAAAGCCAAAATCTGAATTCCCCTCCCTTGAGCCCATAGTATCAAAGCACAATTCCCTCCTCCAATTAACGGTCATAAATCACATTCTCCAATTAGTTTGAAATGCAGGCTCTCCCTCCAGTTCTCCAGCCCTCCAATTCTTATCATCTCTTATTTCATTAACCTAGTTCATCACACTAGTCCAGTATTATTATGTCTAGCTAAACTCTCATGCACATTCCTCTCCCCCCCCAGCATCATCTAACTCTAAAACAGTGTTTCTCAACCTTGACACTTTTAAGGCAATGCTGGCTGTGGAATTCTGGGAGTTGAAATCCACATGCCTTAAAATTGTCAAGGTTGAGAAACACTGCTCTAAAAGTAAAATATAAGAAGAAAATGGTTTCATCTCTAACTGTTGTCATAAATCACATTCTCCAATTAGTTTGAAATGCAGGCTTTCCCTCCAGTTCTCCAACCCGCCAATTCTTATCATCTTTTATTTCATTAACCTTGATTCACACACTAGTTACAGTATTGTTATGTCTAACTAAACTCCAGGCACATTCCTCCTCCTCACCCCCCCCCCCAGTATCATCTAATGCTAACTCTAATTCTAAGAGTAAAACATAAGAAGGAAAATGGTTGCATCTCCATACGTTGTCAAAGCAAAAACATCCAGTGTTAGCAGCATTGACACCAGCATTGGGTAGGGGTTAGATTAAATGTTCTTCAAGGTCCTTTCCAACATTAACATTTTATGAGTTCTGTTTTCTGAGGTGTCCTCTAAGAATTCAGTGGCCAAAAGATGTTTCTGACATGCTATGAACATGCACATACCAATAGTCATCCATTTGCGACCGTTTGAAGGTCTGACAGAACAAAAATAGAGGATTTACAATCCACATTCAAAGATCCAGCAGTCCAGGCTCTCTCTGTGGTCACGTGGTCTAACTTTAGCACCCAGCAACACAGCTGTTTGCAGAAACCCACACTCACACAACATTTTTTTAACTACTGTTTTGCAGAAAACTGCTACTTTCCCTATCCAGCAACATCACACTAGAGCAAACAATGGGTCCGCTTAACAACCATGGTATTCAGTTGCTGACCACCATGTTGGTTTAATAACCATTGTAAAAAAGATTATGAAATCAGGACAGTCATGTGGCTGACCAGTCTTACAACTGTCACTACAGGGCAGTCTCCATTATGGTTATATGTCAAGGACTACTGTAAGTGACCCTTTCACTTGCCTTCTCAAGGCAACCAAAAGCAACTTTTTAGCATATATGACGAGTGTAGAACAATCCTTCTTGCTGGTGGAAATTTTACTTGAGAATTTCAGACAGCACGGATTCCTTACTAAGGTGAATTGTGCTACCTTTGAAACTGGACATGAGAATAGATTCAATCTGATCTCACAACCTCCAAGTGGCCTCAACGGTTCTCTAAAACAGGGGTGTCAAATTCGCAACGTCACGTGGCATGGCATGACATATCGTGACTTTTTTCTCATTGCCAGTGGGTGCAGTTTCAGTATGACACATCTGGCTCGTGGGCCGGCAGTTTGACACCCTGCTCTAAAAGAATGCAAATGACCAGCTGTCTGCAAGGAGTATAAATCCTTCCATTCCTCACCATCCAGTCAGAGCCAAAGAAGCTTCTTGGATGAGAAGCAAAACATCTTCAAACAAGAAAGTCCAGTTGCTTCTTGAAAAAAGCTCCTTTGGGACAACTATGACCTGGATGATTGAGAATCTCCGTAGACATCTCACTCTGAGACAAATGAAGTTTTATCAAAAAGCCAGCCCAGCTGCCACAAAACCTGGCCAATAATGTAATTGATAGGAACACCATTTGTCTGAAATGGTATAGGGTTGCCTGCTTGAGCAGGGGTTAGACTAGATGACCTCCAAGGTCCCTTCCAAATTATTATTATTATCGATCATCGCACAGTCAGCCAGATGTTCAGACTGGATTTGGCATTTTGTCTACCTATCGAGTCCTTACCCAGGACCTGGGATAGGCATATGTGGATGTTTGATGGTATTACAGATATCGTCGCAGGATGGAAGCAGTTCCTAATAAGGCCGCCTTTTGCAATTGACTAATAGCGAATTTGTCAATGCCAATGGTGTTCAAGTGGTGCTCCAGTTGTTTTGGGATTGCACCCAAGGAGCCTATGACTATTGGTACTACCCTTGCTTGCTTTTGCCACAATCTTTCTATTTCTATTTGTAGGTCTTTGTATTTTGTTATCTTCTCCAGTTCTTTCTCTTCTATTCTGCTATCTCCAGGCACTGCCACATCCACTATCCAGACTTTTTTGTCTTTCTTATCGACAATTGTTAAGTCTGGGGTGTTATGTTGCAGGTGCTTGTCTGTTTGAATTCTGAAGTCCCAGAGCAGTTTAATTTTATCATTTTCTATGACTTTCTCTATTTTATGATCCCACCAGTTTTTGCTTACAGGCAAATGATATTTTTTGCAGATCTTCCAATGCACCATTGTTGCTACTTTGTCATGCCGCTGCTTGTAATCAGTTTGTGCAATCTTCTTGCAACAGCTTACCAAATGGTCCACTGTTTCTTCAGCTTCTTTGCATAGGCGGCACTTACTGTCTGTTGCTGTCTTCTCAATTTTGACTTTGTATGCATTTGTCCTTAAGGCTTGGTCTTGTGCAGCCAGAATTAGTCCCTCGGTCTCTTTCTTCAATTTTCCTGCTCTTAGCCATTGCCAGGTTTATTATTATCTGCTTTCCCAGCTATTTTTTTCATGTATTGGCCATGTAGTGCTTTGTCTTCCCATGCCTCTATTCTGTTCTTCATTTGGTCTTTCTTGTAGGCCAGTTTGGTCTCTCCAGTAGTTAGTAAGCCTTCCTGATATACTAATTTCAGTGCATCTTCATCATTGTTCTTCAGATATTCTTCCAAAGCCATTTTTTCTTCTTCAACCATCTGATGTACTTGTAGCATTCCACGCCCACCTATTTGCCTTGGTAGATAAAGTCTATCAATGTCACTGCGTGGATGAAGGGCATGATTCATTGTCATTATTTTTCTGGTCTGCCTATCCATTGCTTTTAGTTCTGCTTGAGTCCAGTCCACTATTCCAGCTGTGTACCTAATGACTGGGATTGCCCAGGTGTTGATTGCCTTTATGGTATTTCCTCCATTGAGTTTGGACTTTAAGATCTTCTTCACTCTCTTGATGTATTCACCTCTAATCTTTTTCTTGACTTCAGTGTGCTTGATGTTGTCAGCTTGAAGGATACCCAAGTATTTGTAGTACTCTTCCTCATCCAGACTCTTAATGTTATTTTCGTGGGGCATCTTGATTCCTTCAGTTTTCACTATTTTTCCTTGTTTGATAGTAAGTGTGGCACATTTGTCCAAGCCAAACTCCATTACAATATCTTGGCTATATATACGGACAGTGTTGAGCAGCGATTCTATTTCAGATGATGTTTTTCCATACAGCTTCAGATCATCCATATAAAGGAGGTGGGATAGTCTGGCAGATGTTTTTGATGTTTGATAGCCATGTCCTGAGTTATTCAGTATTGTTGACAGAGGAAACAGTGCAATAACAAATAGTAATGGTGATAATGAATCTCCTTGAAATATTCCTCTCTTGATATTAACCTCTCCCAGCCTCTCACCATTGATCTGCAACTGTGTCTTCCATTGTGCCATCGATCTTTGCACAAATTTTCTGATGTTTCTACTGACTCCTGTTATTTCTAGGCACTTTATTATCCAATCATGTGGCAGAGAGTCAAATGCCTTTTTGTAGTCAATCCATGCCACATTCAGGTTGGTCTTCCTTCTCTTGCAGTTTTCCAAGATCATTTTGTCTATTAGGAGTTGATCTTTTGTTCCTCTGCTATTGGGGCGGTTTCCTTTCTGCTCAGGTGGAAAGAGATTGTTTTCAACTAGATGCTGTTGCACTGCATCAGCTACCACACCAGTTAGTAATTTGAAAGTTGTTGGTAAGCAGGTAATTGGCCTGTAGTTACCTGGTGTTGCCCCTTTTGCTGGATTTTTCATTATTAGGTAGGTTTTCCCAGTTGTTAGCCACTTTTCAATTTCTCCTCCTTGTAGTATATTGTTGAACTGTTTGGCAATGAGTGGGTGTATAACAGTTAGATGTTTCAACCAAAACCCATGCAGTTCATCTTCACCTGGTGCTGACCAATTTTTGATTTTCTTTGCTCTTTTTTCTACCATTTTTGTTGTTATTACTAGTTCTTTCATTTCAACTTCTGTTTTATTTGCATCCACCTCTTTTAACCAAGCCGCATCCTTGTTGTATTTCTTTGGGTTATCCCATATCTGCTTCCAGAACTGCACTGTTTCTTCCTTGTCAGGTACTGACTGATTCCTTGCAGTTTCTCCATTGATGGATTGGTAGAAACGTTTCTGATTGGATTGAAATTGGAGGTTCTGCCTATAGTTTGCAATTTGAGCTTCATATCTACTGATTTTCCTGGCTATAGCTGTTATTTGTTGCTTTATTATTTCCAGTGCTTCCTTGATCTTCCTTGTTTCTAAGTGGTATTTCTTGATTAGGTATTCTTTGGTCTTCTTGTTCTTCAGCTTCTTTTCTTTCATCTGTTCTAGCTTGCTTGCATGTGATCTTAACTTGCTGATCTTATTTTCTAGTCTAACCTTCCATTTTTCTGGTGCACTGTTTGTTTGTTTTTCTTCTTTGTTGATTTTGCATCCCAGGTATTCTGTTATAACTGCAGCTGTGCTGTACATTAGTTGGTTTGTTTCTTGCAATGAATTGGTGCTTATACTTGATATTGCAATATTTGCATCTTTTAATGCTTGTGCTAGCTGTTTCTTTGGAACAAGCTTCAATGCAGGTAGCCTTATTCTGTTGTTTTTGTGCTGTTCTAGATGCTCAGTTATTCTTTGTTTCAATTCTTTTATTTCTTTAGTTAGAGGGTTTTGTTCTTCCTGAGGTAGAGGTGCCTGGTTTCCAAATGAGAACAGTTGTATATCTCTGCTAGATTCCTTCACTGCCAACTCCCCCTGGTTTGCCTCTACATTCTGAATTACTTCATTATTATTATTATTATTATTATTATTATTATTATTATTATTATTATTATTATTATTATTATTATTGATCATCGCACAGTTAGCCAGATGTTCAGACTGGATTTGGCATTTTGTCTACCTATCGAGTCCTTACCCAGGACCTGGGATAGGCAGATGTCGATCTTTGATGGTATTACAGATATCGTCGCAGGATGGAAACAGTTCCTAGTAAGGCCGCCTTTTGCAATTGACTAATAGCGAATTTGTCAATGCCAATGGTGTTCAAGTGGTGCTCCAGTTGTTTTGGGATTGCACCCAAGGCGCCTATTACTATTGGTACTACCCTTGCTTGCTTTTGCCACAGTTTTTCTATTTCTATTTGTATTTTGTGATCTTCTCCAATTCTTTCTCGTCTATTCTGCTGTCTCCAGGCACTGCCACATCCACTATCCAGACTTTTTGGTCTTTTTTATTGACAATTGTTAAGTCTGGGGTGTTGTTGTTGTTGTTATTATTATTATCTCCAGTGCTCTTTTTGTAAAAAAAAAATAAAAAGGTGCCGGAACTCACACATCATACAACCCGCCTTGCCTACCCTATAAGGTTCCATCCAAAAAAGGTGTTGGAACTCCGTTTTGGGCGTTCTATGACAAAAAAAAGCCCTGATTATCTCCAAAATCCCTTCCATTGTTCCAATTCTGTTATTCTGTCTGGCACACACAAGGCTCAGCTGGGTAAACACAAATTTATATCTTCACACCATATAGATAATCAAGTCATTAAAGACCTAACAGTTTTTTCTTGTATACTTAAAAAAGCTTCCTTAGTTGTGCCTTGGTTATATTTTTTTTTCAGGATTTAGCAGATTATGATAATTGACATATCATTCAGTTTATTGCACAAAGCCAGAAATGGGCTATTTTTACAGTCTTCAATATGTCCTGTCTCAAGCTTCAAACTCAGACTCACACAGTTTTACCAGGTGAGAATAGCAATATACTCAAGGCTGAGTAGATAACAGGCAGACAAGAAAAAAGAATATAACTCAAAACAGAGCTGTGAGAAAGAAAGTTTACATAGATAGTTTTGCTTTCAACAGAAATGCACAGGAGAGAAGTCAAAATCCAGTCCAAAGTTCAGAGAGGCATGACAGGCTTGTCCAAATATCAGAGTTTCCTGATTCATGAGCAGAATTCACAGGAACCAGATACCAGAGCAGGAGATCAGACTGTTCTTTCCAACAAAGGAACATGAGTGAGAGCTACTTCTTGAATCAGGCTGCAGCCACTTAATTTTGAGTTAGTTACTCCCTTGCTTGGCAAGAAGCTTCACTAAAAGCCTTTGTTTTGCTTCCCGGTCTGTTTACTGAACCCGTGCCTCATCATCTGACTGCTCCAGCTGTTCTGATGGTGCCTGTATTTGAGCAGCCTCAAGTGACGCTTGGCTTGGCGTCTCCTGAGACTGGCATTCTACAGGTTCAACTGGAGCAATTGTTTTCAGAGTCAGTCTTGAGTCCTGGGCTATGACACTCATGAGAATGAAGGTAAATGTACAAGTCCCAGGATAATATTGCAGGATCCAATCTGAGTCAGTCACTGGGACCAAAGGTTTATTCTTCCAAGCTTTTGGGCTTAAGCTGGAGCCCATCATCAGAGAACTTCTCTCCCCTAAAATATGTGCGCTAGGGTATTCTACATGTTGTATTTATATAGTACCTTGTTGTTTAATTAGGGTGTTAATGGCTGGCTATTAATTGTTATTTCCTTGCGCTGCTGTGCCCAAAGTCACACAGCCCAGAGCTGGATAGGAGACTGAGAAACAGAATTAAGATAGTCACTTACTGCATCCAGTTTTGGTCACCATGATGTAAAAAAGATGTTGAGATGCTAGAAAGAGTACAGAAAAGAGCAACAAAGATGATTAGGGGACTGCAGGCTATAACATATAAGGAACGGTTGCTGGAATTGGGTATGTCTAGTTTAACGAAGAGAAGGACGAGGGGGGACATGATAGCAGTGTTCCAGTATCTCAGGGGCTGCCACAAAGAAGAGGCAGTCAAGCTATTCTTTAAAGCACCTGAAAGCAGGACAAGAAGCAACAGGTGGAAACTAACCAAGGAGAGAAGCAACCTAGAACTAAGGAGAAACTTCCTGACAGTTAGAACAATTAACCCGTGGAACAATCTGCCTCCAGAAGCGGTGAATGCTCCAACACTGGAAGTTTTTAAGAAGACACTGGACAGCCATTTGTCTGAAATGGTATAGGGTTTCTTGCCTGAGCAGGGGGTTGGACTAGATGACCTCCAAGGTCCCTTCCAACTTTATTATTATTATTATTATTATTATTATTATTATTATTATTATTATTAACAGACTTTCTCCCTGTTGATTCATTCCTAACCTGGTTTTTGAGGTCTTCCAGTGGTGCCTCCATCACAGCTATAACTGAATCCATCCACTTCTGAGTATGTTCTACTGCAGTGGCCCCCAACCAGGGACTGGTTCCGTGGAGAGAGGTTTTTCTGAGGGAATGGTTGCGCGTTCTGCCTGGATCCCTCTGATGGGGCTTTTCTTGTTTCCACGGCCAAGTTTCTGGCATGCTGTGGATCAGTGGTGGTCCACAGACCAGGGGCTGGGAAATCCTGCTCTACTGCTTAAAAAAAAAAAATAAGGAGGAAAGCTGCAAAAGGGAAGAATCCGTAATGCATTACAATTTAAATTGAGTTTTTGTATTCTGTTTGCTTGGATGCTTTGATCATCCAGCCTCTCTAAACAAAATGATTCAATAATTGCAGTAGATGTTTACTTAACTTCTCAGAAAAAGAGACAGTGCTTTGACACAGTCATGAGATGCTTTGACAAGGATCTGGAAAGAGATGAGTTTAAAAATAAATTTAATTGGTCACACCAAAATAGCTGGAAAATTATTCCGGGGATTTTTTTTTTTTACCTTTTGAACGTTGAAACAAATATCTCTTTTTTCCCTTGACATTCCCACAGACAGATAGTCCTTAAGATATGACAGGCCACTTAATGACTGTTCAAAGTTTCAAAAATAGATGCTCCAAAATTATATACAATTCTATTTCAAAGTTATGATGGCTGCAGCAACCCCGTGGTCATTTGCCCTGCAGATATGCTGCAGGGCCTCCCATCACCCCATCTTGCCCCAGTGGGATCCTGCAATGCTTGGGCCTGCTCCCCACACATCTCAAAAGTACCCGCCATTTTCAGTACTTCAACAATCCCTTGCCGAAATGATGACTGCTTTTTGCCTTGATCAAATGGCCGTCTGGAGGCTGCAAACTTTTCCTGGCTCTTGCTAGGCTTTGGGAAGGTGGCAAGTTCACAATGAGCTGCCCAAAAACTTTCTCTTCCTTAATCCCCTCCTTCCCCTAGAAAGCCAAATTTCTTCAATAAAGAAAACAAAGAAAGCCTAGAGCAGTGATGGCGAACCTTTTAGAGACCAAGTGCCCAAAACCTGCCTCCTGCCCCACCCCTGCTCCGCCCCATCCCACCTCATCCACACTCCGCCCCCCCACTCCTACTCTGTGCTCTGCCTCGGCCACAGGGCCACCCACCGCCTCCATGGCCTGCCGCAGCACATTGCTCAGGAGGCCCAGCAGCACTATGGCAGCCACGCCCTCCACCCACACCCCACAGCACCAACTATGCATGATGGGGCACAAGGACAGAGTCTTGTCCCCGCTGCCTGGCTGCCATGTCCTTGGCTGTGCTGCTCTGCACGGGCCACGCCCGGGGGCGACTTTCCACCGGGGGGGCTTCTGGTGAGGAGGGGGCCGTGGAGGGAGGTGGAGATGGTGTAATGGCGCATGTGCCCACAGAGAGGGCTCTGAATGCCGCCTCTGGCATGCGTGCCATAGGTTCGCCACCACTGGCCTAGAGCAGGGGTAGGCAACCTTGGCTCTTTTATGCTGGCTCAGGTATTCTGGGAGTTGAAGTTCACGAGTCATAAAAGAGCCAAGGTTGCCTACCCCTGGCCTAGAGGAACAGATTTGATTATCTTTCTTCCCTACGCCATCAGATGCTAAAACTAAGCTCTCCATCTTTGCCTTCCAATCTCTATCCCTTTTTTAAAAAACACATTGGCTAAATTGCTGCATGTCTAGAAAAAAAGTGACAAAATGTCAGAGCGTGCTCAGTCTTATTGCGCGAGTTAACCCAGGAGTAAACACAGTAAACAGTGGTCTATAGTAAATGGTGGTTTATCTTACACTATCTACAATATCATACACCAGGAACAATATACATACACTTGCTAATACAGCAGGATCCAACAAACCACAGTTACAGCAGGGAACAGAAGAGAGAGAACACATCAGCAGAGCCTTCCCTTTATGCAAAGGCTCTTAAAGAGACGCAGACCCTGCTGAGTCATTCCCATCATTACATCTTATATCTTACATTACATAAACTGGTTAGCTGTTAAATCAATACCTTGACACAAAATCTGTAGGTTACTTACTTTGATCCAGGCTAGAGAGTAGAGGAAAGAAGCAAGCAAGCAAGCAAAGAAAATCTTTTGCAAGCTCCATTATGGTCATAACTCGAGGACTACCTATAAGAACTTTCCCTGGATAGAATGGTCATTATTTTACTCTGTAATGTGGAATATTGGCTCTTAGAGATGTCTTTGGTTACACATTTGTGGAAATGTGTTCTTGGCTTGTCTGTCCTTCCTTCTTTCCTTCCTTCCTTCCTTCCTTCCTTCCTTCCTTTCTTTCTTTCTTTCTTTCTTTCTTTCTTTCTTGTCCCACATATATTATTTTTATAAACAACTCAAGGAAGTAAGCCTATCTAATACTCCCTCTTCCTCCTATTTTCACCATAACAACAATCCTGTGAGATGGTTGGGCTGAGAGGGAGGGACTGGTTCAAAGTCACCCAGCCACTTTCATGCCAAAGGCAGAACTAGAACTCACAGTCTCCTGGTGATTGGCTTGAAGTCCCCCACTGGGTTTTCATGCCAAGATGGGACTAGAACTCACAGTCTTCTGTTGATTGGCCCAAAGTCATCCAGGTGGCTTTCATGCCTAAGGCAGAACTACAACTTACAGTCTTATGGTGATTGGACTAAAAGTCACCTGGCTGACTATTTGTGTCTAAGGTGGGACTAGAACTCACCGTCTCCTGGTGATTGGACCAAAGTCACACAGCCACTTTCATGCCTAAGATAGGATAGAACTCATAGTGTCCTGGTGATTGGCCTGAAGTCACCCATCCAGTTTTTATGCCAAGGTGGGATTAGAACTCACAGTCTTCTGGTGATTGCCCTAAAATCACCCAGATGACTTTTCTGCCTAAGGCGGGACTACAACTCACAGTCTCCTGGTAATTGGTCCAAAGTCACCCAGCTGCTTTCATGCCTAAGGAAGGACTAGATCTCCTGCTTTCTTGTCTAGTAACAATCCACATTACCTGTTCCCCAGTAGACTTGTCTTCCTAATATCAGCATCCAAAGCCAGACAAGAGGCCTCATCACCACTCGGTGTTCCCTCCCGCTGACTAATAGTTGAAAATGTCATAAATAATCATACTCCATTACTTAATGCAATTCCCAGAGTAAAAAGGATCACACAGAAGAAGGTCAAGATGTCCCCTTTTGCCATTCAGCTGCACAAGGTGGAATTATGGATTTCAAGTGCAATGAAGAAAATTTTGATTGAATGCTAGAGGGGAAAAAAATCTCAGTTGTAAGAACAATTTAGCAGTGGAAACCTGACCTGGACGGATGACGGTTCTCCTTCATTAGACATAAAAAGAGAGATTGTGGTTTCTGTTGGGCTTGATCACCTTAAAAAAAAAAATTCCTTTCAACACTATATAAGGAACGGTTATATAAACAGCAGTTGCTGGAATTGGGTCTGTCTAGTTTAATGAAGAGAAGGACAAGGGGGGACATGACAGCAGTGTTCCAGTATCTCAGGGGCTGCCCCAAAGAAGAGGGAGTCAAGCTATTTTCCAAAGCACCTGAAGGCAGGACAAGAAGCGACGGATGGAAACTAATCAAGGAGAGAAGCAACCTAGAACTAAGGAGAAACTTCCTGACAGTGAGAACAATTAACCCGTGGAACAACCTGCCTCCAGAAGCTGTGAATGCTCCAACACTGGAAGTTTTTAAGAAGAGACTGGACAGCCATTTGTCTGAAATGGTATAGGGTTTCCTGCCTGAGCAGGGGGTTGGACTAGATGACCTCCAAGGTCCCTTCCAACTTTATTATTATTATGGATCATCGCACAGTCAGCCAGATGTTCAGACTGGATTTGGCATTTTGTCTACCTATCGAGTCCTTACCCAGGACCTGGGATAGGCAGATGTGGATGTTTGATGGTATTACAGATATCGTCGCAGGATGGAAGCAGTTCCTAATAAGGCTGCCTTTTGCAATTGACTAATAGCGAATTTGTCAATGCCAATGGTGTTCAAGTGGTGCTCCAGTTGTTTTGGGATTGCACCCAAGGAGCCTATGACTATTGGTACTACCCTTGCTTGCTTTTGCCACAGTCTTTCTATTTCTATTTGTAGGTCTTTGTATTTTGTTATCTTCTCCAGTTCTTTCTCGTCTATATTATTATTATTATTATTATTATTATTATTATTATTATTATTATTACTACTACTACTACTACTATTACTACTACTACTACAATCCTGTGAAAGATCCCTTAACCCTTGCTCACTTCAGAAAGAACAAAGAGCCAATCATCAGCCTTTCCAAAAGCAAACTTATTTTCAGTACATTTTGTGTGCATTTTTGTGATCACTTGCCAATAAAATCCTGTTTGGCTGCACCTATAAAGTTGTTACTCTTCTATGAAGGCATCATTTTTGCTTCTTTTAAACACCCCTTGAAAGCTGTAAACACTACGAAAAACTATTTACACATGGGGTTTTCCACTATAAAAAACTCCACATCTCCTTTTTAAAATCCTGAAGTGAGTAATTCTGTCTACCTCCAATCTTGGAGTTTAGCACTTATAAACAAGAAATTGAGGCCTCATTTATCTCTTTGTCTGTCTGTCTTTCCATCTTTCTCTTTATCTATCTTTATCTTTATTTATCTCTATCTATCAATTTTATATCTATGTCTATCTGTCTGTCTCTCTCTCTCTCTCTGCCTATCTCAAACTTTAGGTGATGCACAAAGATCAATTAATACAAAAAATGCATGAAACCAATATTATTAAAACTATACAGGTCCTCAAATTACAACCGCTCATTTAGTGACAGTTCAAAGTTACAACAGCACTGAAAAAAGTGACTTATAGACATTTTTCACATTTACACCATTACCGCATTATGGTCACGTGATCAAAATTTAGACGCTTAACAACTGGCTCGTATTTATGACCGTTGCAGTGTCCCAGGGTCATGTGATCACTTTTTGCAACCTTCTGATAAGCAGAGTCATGGGGAAACCAGATTCACTTAATAATCATGTTACTAATTTAACACGTGCAGTGATTCACTTAACAACTGTCGGAAGAAAGGTCATAAAATGGGGCAAAACTCACTTAGCAACAGAAATTTGGGGTCAATTGTGATCGCAAGTCGAGGACTATCAGTATATTGTTATTAGGAGACAGAAGAAGATCCATATTCTGGACAGAGAGGATAGCTGGTTTGAAAGAGGGGTCAAAGAGGCTACTCAGTCAGACATGTCAAACTTGCGACATTACGTGACATCGCGCAACATATTGGGACGGTTTTGCCATTGCTGGCAATGGGGTGGGCGCGGCTTCTGCATGACGCATCTGGCCCTCACGCCGGCAGTTTGACACCCCCGATCTAGGTCAAAACTGAACAGCCCTCCCTCAACAGAGGGGGAGGGATACAGCATCATCTATCTCCAGTCTACAACACAGTCCTTTCAGCAGTTCTAAGAAGGTCCACACCCATTTGCACCACTCAAGTGACCCTGAGGACACGGATAAACCTCCAAGGGGACTCAACAACTCTAAAAGAATGCAGAAGACCAGCTCTCTGCAAGGAGTATAAATCCTTCCATTCCTCACCATCCAGTCAGAGCCGAAGAAGCTTCTTGGATGAGAAGCGAAACTTCTTCAAAGAAAAACAAGAAAGTCCAGTTGCCTCCTGAAAAAAGCATCTTTGGGACAACCATGACCTGGATGACTGAGAATCTCCATCGACATTTAGCTATGCACTTTGGGATGAACGCCCTTCGAATGGTGCGGGAGTGTGAATGGATGTCCAGAAAATATTGCAGGCTACAGGAACCATTTGCGCTTTAGTTTGAGATGCAGACAACACAGACTCATCCCCATCAGCCCGTGCCTGTCTTCAACGGATAAGGGACCCAGGGCAGAAAAACATCCTGCAGCCAAGAAGCTCCACACCCATTTGCACACTCAGGTGACCCTGAGGACACAGGTAAACCTCCAAATAGCCTCAGTGACTCTCTAAAAGAATGCAAATGACCAGCTGTCTGCAAGGAGTATAAATCCTTCCATTCCTCACCATCCAGTCAGAGCTGAAGAAGCTTCTTGGATGAGATGCAAAATGTCTTCAAGAAAAATAAGAAAGTCCAGTTACTTCATGAAAAAGCACCTTTGGGATAACCTGGATGATTGAGAATCTCCAGAGACAGAAAAAAAGTATAATTCTGAACAGTGAATCACTGGAGCAGCAGCTAAAACGCATCTGAGAATTTGATTGTTACTGCTGCTGATATGGAGAGTACATTTTGCTGTGTGTTATGAGTTGTGAGCTCCATCACTGAAGGTTTTTAAGAAAAATTGGACAACCATTTGTCCTGGATGTTATAAGGATTCCTGCCTTGGGTTGGATTAGAAAACCTCCAAGTTCCCTTGGAGCTCTTTGATTCTATTCATTTTTTAATCAGGGACTAAGGTTCATACTAACTCTGGGGAAAATTAATCACATCATTATTTCCTCGTATCTTCAAGAAGAATGTTTTAAAGGACTGTTCCCTCTGGTCAAGAAAATATTTCAGAAAATTCAGTAAAACCAACTGCTAAACTAAAAGTGGGGTGTGTGGGGGAGAGAAATATAGTATTGTTCAATTTTTTAACAGTAGGGAAACATCGGCTCTCATAAATACAGCTCTTACAAGGAAGAGGAAAAGGTATATAATTCTGATCTGCAGAATTAAAAAAGCAGTGGAAATGATTTTGTGATAAAGGCTATCTCTTTCCTTGCCACTGGAGTTGCAGGTGAGTGTGGAGGGCTGGGGAAGCAATGGAACTTTATTGGCTGGTTATTTTATAAAGACTAGAAATAACCTGGGTCCTGAGGAAGTAATTGCATCTCACAAATGCTTGCAGCCAATTGTCTGAACTGCTTTTTTAGCTCCGATGGACCCCAGCATGTTCGTAGAATGAAAATCATATAGTAGCACAGTTTCTGTTGCTCACTAGCAACCACCATAAGAGAGGAGGAAGATTTAATGTTCCTAACATCAATGAGTAACCAAACTGGGATTCATCCTGTGGACTGCTAAGCACTTCCACTAAATGTTTCAGCAGACTAAATGTTTGGCCACAAAGGCAATTGTTTCCAAACAATAAGATGCTGAAATTGTTGCACGGGTCTCTGTAGGTTTCAATGTCTATGGGTTTACAACATTATGCTCTCATCCAGATATGGCTGGATGCCTGGTCTATATATGACTGACAGTTGGACTTTTGAACAAAAATCAAAACATGCTCTTGGGTCAACCACACTCATAGAAGAGAATATTCGTAGCTCGGGGTTGAAATGTGGGGTCCTTGGTGCTCTCTGCATGTGGTGGTGGTTTTCTTGCAGACGTTTCATTACCCAACTAGGTAACATCTTCAATATTAGAAGGGACTGGAGTTTGCTTGTTTGTCTGAACTGGTAGTTTTTTGATTGTCAACAGCTGATTATATTACTCTTTGGAGGCATGAGAATAATTGCAAAAAAATATTGCATCTCTTTCCAAGCCAGACCTGAATGGAGAGATGAAATTTTTTATAGAGAAGAAGGATCTTTTGTGGGTGACAGAATGGATGGATGTATTTGATTGAGATCTTGCATGGAAGTGATTGAATCAGATAGTGCTGGCATTCTGGCCATCAAATCAAGACACAAATACATGATCGTGTTCCCTTTGGCAATGAAATATGTGTCGTTTTTTTTGGTTTGCTTGTTTGTTTGGGGTTCAACTGAGTAATGTGCCCAGTGTAATACTGGGAGTCCTTGACTTACAACCACAATTGAGTCCAAAATTTCCGTTGCTAAGCAAAACAGGTGTTAAGTAAGTTTTGCCACAGGTTTTCACCGGATTGTGCAGTCATTAAACACATCTGGCTTCCCCCGTTGACTTTGCTTGTCAGCAGCAGGAAAGTTATAAATGGTGATCACATGACCCCAGGACAGTGCATCTGTCATAAGTACATGCCAGTTGCCAAAGGCCCGAATTTTGATCCCATGACCATGAGGATGCTGCAGTGGTCATTGGGGTGAAAAATGATCATAAGTCTGTTTTTTCAGTGTAACTTGGAATGGTCACTAAACAGATGTTTGTAAGTTGAGGACTACTTGTATACGTTAGGTTGTAGTTAATGTATTCTGTTTTTCATTGTATAGTTGTTGATAACCTGAAAGTAGGCCACTGAGGGAAAATCTTTCAGCTTGACCTTCCTTAGTGATTCTGTCAAAAAGGGTCCTCTAAAATGGTTTATTGCTAACACCTATTGCAGTGGTTCTCAACCTGTGGGTCGGGACCCCATTTGGGGTCGAATGACTATTTCACGGGGGTCGCCAAACCACGCTGCCCGCCATTTTTTTCCCATTTCTCTAGCTGTCCTACTCCCTCTTATTGGTGGCCACACCTACTTGGGGGTCACCACAACATGGGGAACTGTATTATGGGGTCATGGCATTAGAAAGGTTGAGAACCACTGACCTATTGGAAGAAAAATCAGGTCCAGTTCCAAGTAGGGAATAAAATGGAGGCTGCTTAAGAAAGAAGCCGTATTGATGAGCAGAACCAGCAACAGCATGCAGTTCTGGGACAGCTGACAAATTGATTTGATGAGTACAAGGATTTTTATACAGTTTTACAACATTTTATAATTTGGAGGCTTGCTTTGTGTGCTTTTGTTATTAGATTTGTTTAGCTTGTTTCACAAAAGCTAGCAATGGGTCTAAAATACTGGCTTTCTTGGGTTTTAATCCTGTCAAAGAAACATAATCAATTTTACCCCCTTATCTTAAGCCTCCATTGAGTTTTCTTTGTGAATCAACAGGCTTGATTCAACATTTCCACTCTTCGCAATAGCCAGGGGTTTTCATGAGTGAAATATTATTTCTGTATTTCTTTTTCTGAGCTTTATTCTTGTGGTTTGGGGGGCATAGTAAAATGGATTGGGGGGTGAGTTTTTACCACACACCCATGTTTAAGAGTTTGGGAAATATGCAATAAACAGGCCCCATGTTATAAATGTTCCAGAAAGCCCCATGCTATTTATCTTCAATACCATCTCTCTTGTGACACTACAGTTTATTTCATGGCTCTGTCTTAAACATAAAGAATTTTGGAAGTGTTCTTGCAGTTTATGATATCTCTGAAGCCCTAAGTTAATTCTTTTCCATCATGAAGAAAATACTATCATCTATCACCATGTTTTCAACAACCAAAAAAAGGCCATGGATGTATTTTAAAGCTTACAGAACACACAGGAGTAAGCAGTTGTCAATAAGATTTAAGCTGCCCAAAGAGCTAAAGACATGAAATAGTGTGAGGTTTTAATAAAATAACCTATTATAGATGTCAAGACACGAACAGTGCTTTATTGGAGTACCCTGCAAAATATAAGATGGATTGACTGATTTCATAGAGTTGTGTGCAGCCTTACTGGTTTCTAGAATTCACGGGTGCTATTCAGACAGAGGCATTCTGAAATTGATAGCATTTAAATCTGCCGTTATAGCTCGTTATTTCTTCATTGGTTTCAATGGCACTCTCATGACTAATTTAGCTGAGAATTATTTCTTCATAAACAACAATACCAATTTTGAAATGGTACATTAAAAAAGAAAATGGAAAAAAGTGAAATAACAATAGAATTCCAGATGATTTGGTAGATGGCAGTTAAAGATACTTTTAAGGGAGGGGAGGAGGAGGAGGAGGAGGAAGAGAAGGAGGAGAGGAAGGAAGGAAGGAAGGAAGGAAGGAAGGAAGGAAGGAAGGAAGGAAGGAAGGAAGGAAGGAAGGAAGGAAACAGATGGGAAGGAAGGAAAGAAGGAAGGAAGGAAGGAAACAGATAGGAAGGAAGGAAGGAAGGAAGGAAGGAAGGAAGGAAGGAAGGAAGGAAGGAAGGAAGGAAACAGAAAGGAAGGAAGGAAGGAAGGAAGGAAGGAAGGAAGGAAGGAAGGAAGGAAGGAAGGAAGGCAGGCTACTACCCTAGAAGGCAAAAATAAAAATCAAAGCAACCTTGAAAAGTTGGAGAAATGATATTAATTTCATGCATACAGTGTAAAATTCTTCATTTAGGAAACCCTAACTGACCTGGAATACCGTGTTAATGGGTTGGTCATGATGCTCATGGAAAAGATCTTGGAATAGTATAGCTGAAGGTAGAATAAATATGAGCCAGCAATGTGCAGATAGTCCTTGGCCTACAGCCACAAGAGCCACCAGTTTTTTGTTGCAAAGTGAAACATTTGTTAAGTGAATTTTGCCCCATTTTATGACCTTTTGTATCATAGTTGTTAAGTGACTCACTGCAGTTGTTAAGTTAGCCACATGGCTGTTAAGTGAATCTCGCTTCCCCATTGACTTCGCTTATCAGACGGTCACCAAAAGTGACCCCAAGACCCTGGGACACTGCAACCCTCATAAATATGAGTCAGTTGAGGACTAACTAGAGTGGGGTTAGAAAGAAGGAAAACGCAACATAGGCTGCATCGACAGAAATAGAATCTCCAAATTAAAACAAAACCGTGTTGTTGTCTCCATTTATGAGCAATCAATTTTAAGAGGGGCTAGAAATTAGAACTGGTTTGGAGAAAGTAATCTGGGAACATGAAACTAAATTATAAAGAGGGAGCTGGATATGTGTAGTCTTGAGAAAACAGTTGTGACATCAGTAAGCATTTTGCTCATGTTTTCATGTTTTATAACAGTAATGGCAAACCTTTTAGAGACCGAGTGCCAAAAACTGGCCCCGGCCCCGCTCCACCCCCTGCCCCGCCCCCACCCCGCCTGCCCACAGGGCCACTCACCGCCTCCAGGGCCCACCGCAGATCACCCAGGTAGCCCAGCAGTGCCATGGCAGCCATGCCCCCTACCCACGCCCCGCAGCATCAACTGTGCAGGATGGGGTGTGAGGGCAGAGTCTTGTCTACGCTGCCTGGCTGCCATGTGCTTAGCAGCGCTGCTCCATGTGGCCCACACTTGGGGGCGACTCTCCTCACAGGGGCGCTGCTGGTGAGGAGGTTGTGGGGGGAGACGAGGCTGGGGCAATGGCACATGTGCCCACAGAGAGGGCTCCGGTGCAGCTTCTGGCACGCGTGCCATAGATTCGCCACCACTGTTTTATAAAATTATGAAAAATATCACAATTTTGGAAAACCAGCTAGAATGAACTTTGGAAAAAATGTTAAATATGGAAGAAAGCAAAGTTAAAAATGAGAGGGGGGGTGGGAGGGAGGGAGGGAGAGAGAGAAGGAGAGAGGGGGGAGGAGACTGACTTTGAATTATTATTCACACTGCCTGTTTCCTGGGCTTAGAGAGAAGGACTCAAGCTCACGCAGCTGGCTTTGTGCCTTAGATGGGACTAGAACTCACCATCTCCTTGTGATTGGCCCAAAGTCACCCAGCCAGCTTTCATGCCTAAAGTGGGATTAGAACTCACATTCTTCTCATGATTGGCTCAAAGTCCCCCAGGTAGTTTTCATGCCTAAGGTAGGTCTAGAACTCACAGTCTCCTGGTGATTAGCCTAAAAAGCCACCCAGAAGGCTTTCATGTCTAAGATGGGTCTAGAACTCACCGTCTCCTAGTTTCTAGGCTAGCACCTTAACCACTACACCAAAGTGGCCCTTAAGCTTTGAGTACTTATCTTTAAAATGTCCAGTGTTGAAATTTAGCTATTTTTTTACAAGATTTCTAATCTTTAAAAGTCACCTAAGAGTAAACATCAAACTCCCCCTCCTTACTGTAGTTACTGTAGTGCTAGGCTGCATTAACAGAGGGATAGAATCAAGATCACGTGAAGTATTAATACCACTCTGCAATGCCTTGATAAGGCCACACTTGGAATACTGCATCCAGTTTTGGTCACCACAATGTAAAAAAGATGTTGAGACTCTAGAAAGAGTACAGAGAAGAGCAACAAAGATGATTAGGGGACTGGAGGCCAAAACATATAAGGAACGGTTGCTAGAATTGGGTATGTCTAGTTTAACGAAGAGAAGGACAAGGGGGGACATGATAGCAGTATTCCAATATCTCGGGGGCTGCCATAAAGAAGAGGGAATCAAGCTATTTTCCAAAGCACCTGAAGGCAGGACAAGAAGCAACGGGTAGAAACTAATCAAGGAGAGAAGCAACCTAGAACTAAGGAGAAACTTCCTGACAGTGAGAACAATTAATCAGTGGAACAGCCTGCCTCCAGAAGCAGTAAATGCTCCAACACTGGAAGTTTTTAAGAAGAGACTAGACAGCCATTTGTCCAAAATGGTGTAGGGTTTCCTGCCTGAGCAGGGGGTTGGACTAGATGACCTCCAAGGTCCCTTCCAACTTTACTACTATTACTATTACTATTACTCCATTGGATTACATATGTGAGACTTTTGGACATGCATTTATATCCATGGATTTCTTAAGAAGTGGGATTCAAAGAATTTGGGATCAAAAACCAATAAAAGTAAGTGGAAATGATTCATACATCCTACTGCAACAAATCCTCAAAAACCTAAGGAGATTTTTAAGAAGAGTCACTTGTCTGAGATGGTATAGGTTCTCCTGCTTGAGCAGAGGGCTGGACTAGAAGACCTCCAAGGTCTCTTCCAGCTCCTATTCTATTCTATTCAACCTATTTGTAAGCTGAATATTTTTTTAAGCAAAGTAGGGCAATGTGGGATACATTAATGCGCTGAGACAAAATTGCAGGAACAACGATCAAACAGACAAATTTTGTTGGAGGGATCTGAATGGATAATTAGGCAGAGTTTGTTGATTTTTATATTCCCTTATTGTCTTCATTACACACCAAAAAGCAGACCCGAAATATTTTATTCAGTACTGCTCTCATCCTTGGAGAATTTTTAGCAGTCGGTCTCTAAAAGGATCGTGTGAAATGGATTTTAGCAACTGTTTAAATTATATTCCAAAGTAATTGGATGAAGGTTATTTAAATTAGTTTCAAAACCGTTTAAAACTGCACTGCAGATTTACGAGGCAAATGAGCTGCTTGGAAGAGTGTATCTTCTATTAGAGTTAACCCCAATTTCATCCCTTTGGGTTCACCAGTCTCACCCCACCCACCCCTGTCCAAACTAGGTGTTGGATTTTATAAACACTAGATTTTTATAACCATTATGTTAATCTGATCAGTGCTGATCTTCCTGGGCACAAAGTAATTAAATCACTGACTCCTAAAAGCTGTCATTAAATCTTAAAATAAAACAAAAAAACAAGCAGCTTTTTTGGACAAGGTGCAATAAATTTGAGTTATAGGTGGCCGAGATTAGTATAATAAAAAAAAGAATAAACCAGCAGCTGTGACTCAAAAATTATTAATATTGTAAAGCTCTGCCTTACTTTGTTTGTTTAGTGGATTTTTTTCTGTCCCACCTATATTATTTTTATAAATAACCCAAGGCAGTGAATATTCATAATGCTCCTATTTCTCCTCAACCTCCTATTTTTCCCTCAGGAACAACCCTGTGAGGTGGGCTAAGCTGAGAGGGAGGGACTGGCCCAAAGCCACTCAGCTGGCTTTCATTCCTGAGGCAGGACTAGAACTCACTGTCTCCTGGTAATTGGCCAAACCAAGATATTCATAATGCTCCTATTTCTCCTCAATCTCCTATTTTTTTCCCGAGCAACAACTCTGTGAGGTGGGTAGGTCTGAGAGGGAGGGACTGGCCCCAAGCCACCTAGCTGGCTTTCATGCCTAAGGCGGAACTAGAACTCACAGTCTCCTCTGATGTCTAGGCCAGCACCTAAACCACACGTAAAACTGGCTCTCTGCATACATGCTGTTGAAGGAAAAGTCTTCATCGTGGTTCAGTCCAAGCCAGGAATAAACAACATGGCGGCTCCTTTAGAAAGGAGAGCCAGACAGAAAGATGGTGCTGGAAGAAAAAAGAGAGAGAGCACATGTAGGGAGTGGGTTTTTATACCCTCTGGAGCCTTTTGTTTGGAGTTGTTCCTGTGGCATGAACTTTGACCTGAGTCTGAGTGTGCCCTTTGTGGGTTAATCCTATTATGTCTTGTCTTAAGAGTTTGGGTGGGGTATGTAGATTTTAGGTGTCTCTATCTTCCTAAGCTTCTAACTCAGGGCTTCCAACCTTCCTGGATTATTTACATCTGCATTTCTACAGAGCTGGTTTCTGCTTGGGGGAGGGAGACTTGGGGCTATTAAGAAAGACTGGGCATGCTTTTCTGCCTCTTTAAGATCCTTTGAGGAAATATATTTTTCTGCCCTTTTAATATTTCCTTCTTTGGGAGGCTGACTTCCCACAATGCCAAAAGGCTCACTACTGGGTAATAGATGACAATTTTATTTCAGTTAATGAAAGAGTCACAACCTTATCATTTGAGGTAAAGCCAAGTCATGATAAACTTTGGAGATAAAAGAACTGAACAGATCGTGCAACTCACTTTTCCTATCTGAAGAAATGTCCTTATTTTTGCCAAATATTTCTCTCGTTAGGGGAAGTAGGGAAGGTAGCAGAAGGACTTTTGGAATGTATAGATTTAAGAAGTCCTGGTGCTCTCTGAGCTTGGTTGTTTGCCCACCGTCAAGGACTTCACAGTTCAGCTCTGAGTTATAAATATTCTCCACTATTGGAGGTATGGGTTGTCCAGAAATACCCATCTCGGCACACGTAGGCTAGATTTGCCTATTGGAAAAAAAAACAGCAGTCCCGAGCATCTGTAGTTTTGTGGTTTCTTGCAGACATTTCATTACCCAATATCTGAAGGGCTGCCACAAAGAAGACAGGCTCAAGCTATTCTCCAAAGTGCCTGAAGGCAGGACAAGAAGCAATGGATGGAAACTAAGGAGAGAAGCAACCTAGAATTAAGGAGAAATTTCTTGACAGTTAGAACAATTAATCAGTGGAACACCGTGCCTCCAGAAGCGGTGAATGCTCCAACACTGGACGTTTTTAAGAAGACACTGGACAGCCATTTGTCTGAAATGGTATAGGGTTTCCTGTCTGAGCGGGGGGTTGGAGTAGATGACCTCCAAGGTCCCTTCCAACATCACCACCACCACCACCACCACCACCACCACCACCACCATCATCATCATCATCATTATTATTACCCTACTAGGTAACATCACTAGTGCTAGGAGGGATGAGTGGGTTATTCCATTATCTAGTATTCTGGGATAGAACAATACTATATATTGAACCAGAAGCTAAGTAAGCAAGCTGGGTCTTAAAAAAAACTTGCACTGAGCAAGTTTATAAGCTTCTGATTCATCTGGTTGATCATCCCTAGATATGATGAGGCATGTTATAAAAGAATTCTGCTGGTCTCATTCAACAAAATCAATGTAGAGCATACAGCAGTGTTTCTCAACTTCGGCCACTTTAAGACATGGCGTTAATTCCCAGAATTCCCAGCCAGCATGTGGTTGGGGAACCTATGAGCTTCCCTACTTATGTGGTCACTATTTGATGGCATATAATCAATCAATAAAGGAACTTTCCTTCCTTCCTTCCTTCCTTCCTTCCTTCCTTCCTTCCTTCCTTCCTTCCTTCCTTCCTTCCTTCCTTCCTTTCTCGGGCAACCATTTGTCTGAAATGGTATAGGGTTTTCTACTTGAACAGCAAGTTGAACTACAAGACCCCCAAGGTCCCTTTCTATTCTATTCTGTTCTGTTCAATTCCATTCCATTCTATTCTATTCTATTCTATTCTAAGCTTTTTTTCTTTCCTTCCTTCCTTCCTTCCTTCCTTCCTTCCTTCCTTCCTTCCTTCCTTCCTTCCTTCCTTCCTATCTACTGTATCTATCTATCTATCTATCTATCTATCTATCTATCTATCTATCTATCTATCTATCTATCTATCACTATGTTTCTACCTACCTCTGTCTGTTAGTCTATCTTGTCTGTCTGTCTGTCTGTCTGTCTATCTATCTATCTATCTATCTATCTTCTATAGCTATCTACCTATCACTATGTTTCTACCTATGTATCTACTTATCATCTTTATCTATCTGTCTTGTCTCTCTTGTCTGTCTGTCTTTCTGTCTGTCTATCTATCATCTATAGCTATCTACCTATCACTATGTTTCTATCTACCTACCTCTGTCTGTCTGTCTATCTATCTATCTATCTATCTATCTATCTATCTATCTATCACTATCTACCTATCTATCACCAAGTTTCTATCTACCTACCTCCTGTCTGTCTATCTGTCTGTCTATCCTGGCCAGGTATCCATCCATCCATCCATCCTCCAAGAACTGACACCAAGTTGATGGTGCATAATCAATTAACCAATCGCTAAGATTTTCTAGGCCTGCTTGTACTTTTGTCAAGAATTACTTATTTTTCATTTCTTTTCTTACCTCCCCTGCTTTTAGAAAACAAAGAAAAAGTACAAAAATGTATTTTTAAATATTGCTGTCTTATAAAACTTTTGTATGTGTCAAACTCCAATGGATTTTTTTTTCCCCTCCTCCTGAGAAGAAGGAACACTGTCGCTCTAAGAACTCTTGAGATGGAATCTGTCATCTTTCAGACACAAAATACAGAGAGAGTTGTGACATTTTTGTCAATCTCCCAGTTTTTTTTTTCCTCCTTTGAAGATGGAGAGAAACACATATACTGCATTCCTTTTTTGCAGCTGAAACTGTTGCTAAGTTCTGAAAAATAAGTTATGAGGTTCTTGATGAGATGGCTTCCTTTACTTGATCAAGAGAAGTACCTAGCTTGACTTTTGCAGGTTTTGGATTATATGGATGGCAAAATTACCCTTTCTCTGAATAGGTGACCTTTTGTGACCTTCTGATAAGCAAAGTCAATGGGGAAACCAGATTGACTTTACAACCGTGTTACTAGCTTAACAACTGTAATAATTCACTTAACAACTGTGGTAAGGAAAGATCATAAAATGGGGCAAAACTCGCTTAACAACTGTCCTGCTTAGCAAAGGAAATTTTGGGCTCAATTGTAGTTTTAAGTCAAGGACTACCTGCACAAATGGTTAGCCTAGATCAGGGATAGGCAACCTTGGCTCTTTTATGACTCGTGGACTTCAACTCCCAGAATTCCTGAGCCAGCCACGCTGAGGGAAAAGGGAGAGGTTTCCATGCTGAGCCATGCTGGCTCAGGAATTCTGGGAGTTGAAATCCACAAGTCATAAAAGAGCCAAGGTTGCCTACCCCAGGCCTAAATATTTGAGAAGAAATTATTTATGTTTTGCTTGCATGATAGCAGAGTTCTTATATCTAAGAGCTTCCATAAAGAGGAGAGGGTCAAACTATCCTCCAAAGCACCTGAAAACAGGACAAAAAAGATGGATGGAAAATAATCAAGGAGAGAAGCAACCTAGAACTAAGGAGAAATTTCCTGAAAATAATTAATCAGTGCAACAGCTTGCCTTCCGCAGTTGTGAATGCACCATCACTGGAGATTTTTAAGAAGAGATTGGATAACCATTTGTATGAAATGTTGCAGGGTTTCCTGCTTGAGCAGGGGGTTGGAATAGAAGACCTCCAAGATCCCTTTCAATTCTTTTTTTTCTGTTCTGTTATTCTGCTTCTGTAACTGCTGAACAAGATTAGAAAGCAATCAAGATGTCATGAAGAATAAACACCTTCAAGGATGGCCAACTAGGATGTAAGGTCAGCTTTTTTTTTTCTTTAAAATTTTCACTAGATCACTTTCAGAAAAGGTGGTTTGGCAATATAGAGTCTCCCATCATGATGTGTGCAAGACCCATTTATGTGATGTCTGCAAGGCCTATGCCTTTATTAAACATTTTTAATAAATCCCTCAGAAATGCCTGCAATTTCTGAGATTGCCAAATCCCATCAGATTTGAGGCCTGCTTCAATCTAAAACTCAAGATTTGGGATGAAAGAATCAAACTGGTGACACCTGAGTCATTTTAAAACATTTTGTTCTTCTAATTTTTTTTCTTGATGCCTGTAGACCCATACTGATGTCTCTATGAAATCTTCAGTAGTCTTACCTTGACAGACTTGAACACTGGGCGCTATCTAACAAAATGAAATTCAGTGCTGAAAAAAGTAAGGTTCTACATTTAGGCAAGAAAAACCAAATGTACAGGTACAGTATAGGGGGTACCTTGCTCAATAGTAGTAACTGTGAGAGGGATCTCGGAGTCCTAGTGGACAATCACTTAAATATGAGCCAGCCGTGTGCTGCAGCTGCCAAAAAAGCCAACTCAGTGCTGGGCTGCATTAACAGAAGGAAACAATCAAGATTACGTTAAGTGTTAATACCACTTTACAATGCTTTGGTAAGACCACACTTGGAATACTGCATCCAGTTTTGGTCACGATGTGAAAAAGATGTTGAGACTCAAGAAAGAGTACAGAGAAGAGCAACAAAGATGATCAGGGGACTGGAGGCTAAAACATATAAGGAACGGTTGTTGGAATTGGGTATGTCTAGTTTAACAAAGAGAAGGACGAGGGGGGACGTGATAGCAGTGTTCCAGTATCTCAGGGGCTGCCACAAAGAAGAGGGAGCCAAGCTATTCTCCAAAGCACCTGAAGGCAGGACAAGAAGCAACGGATGGAAACTAATCAAGGAGAGAAGCAACCTAGAACTAAGGAGAAACTTCCTGACAGTGAGAACAATTAATCAGTGGAACAGCCTGCCTCCAGAAGCTGTGAATGCTCCAACACTGGAAGTTTTTAAGAAGAGACTGGACAGCCATCTGTCTGAAATGGTATAGGGTTTCCTGCCTGAGCAGAGGGTTGGATTAGATGACCTCCAAGATCCCTTCCTATTTATTATTATTATTGTTGTTGTTGTTGTTGTTGTTGTTATTATCTTGAACTGAAATTAACTTTACTTACTCGTTCTAAAAGAAGCCAAACTAAGTATGTGATAAAGCATGAGACTCTGGCATCAACTTTTATTTTCAAGAATGCTTCCTAGCTCCAGGACATTCTTAGAACTTGTTATAGGAAGCATCCCAGGAGAATATTGGAGAGTGGAAACATTCCCCAATTTTTCCTTTGATAAACAAGCATTGTGAATCTGGGTACTTGTGAATCTGGCAGTGTTTTGTAATGGATCCCGTGAGACAATCTCAGAATTACCCTTGTGGTCAAAAGATTTCTCCATCCCATTTTCTTCAACAATATTTTATTGCCTGGTATAAAAATTCCCTATTCAGATAAAATATATTTATTTATGTATGGCTGAGATATAGAAGCTCACAACTCCAAAATTATTCTGGGCAGTTTACAGCAACCCAGGTCAAAGCAGGAAAGAATAAAATCACAAGAAAATGTTGTGCATCTGAAGAACCCACACTAACCAAAAGCTATAGCCCTGGTGGCGAACCTAGGGCACACGGGCCACAGGTGGCACGCAGAGCCCTCTCTGTGGGCACGCGTGCCATCACCCCAGTCCTAGGCCTCCGCCACCATGTGCAAAAAAAAAAAGGTTCAATCAATCAATTTCAACTTTTCGCGAGGAAAAAAAGGTCTCACAAAGGTGGAATTGCTTGATTGAACTTTATTTTCAGTCCCACACAGTAGCGGAGGATTTACGCGTCAGAGCTGGAAAAAAGGTGCCGTGTGGGGATGGGGGGAGCGGCAGGAGCAGGGCACTCCATGCGACGGGTGGGGCAGGGCCTGTTGCCTCCCTCCCCTTGCCAGACACCTGCCGAAGCCGTGCAGGGTAAGGTTGCTGGGCCTGCCTCCGCCCAGATCAGTGGTTCTCAACCTGTGGGTCGGGACCCCATTTGGGGTCAAACGACCATTTCACGGGGGTCACCAAACAACGCAGTCCGCCATTTTTTTCCCTTTTCCCTAGCTGTCCTACTCCCTCTTATTGGTGGCCACACCCACTTGGGGGTCACCACAACATGGGGAACTGTTTTATGGGGTCACGGCATTAGAAAGGTTGAGAACCACTGGCCCAGATGCCCTCGCCTCCCCCAAGCATTTTTTTACTTACCTGCCTTTCAGCTGCATTATACATTTCTCTATTCGCTTCTCAGCCTTCACCACGTGTTTGTGGGACAAAAAAAAAAAAAAGTTCCATGAGATTTTCTAACTTCTCGCAAGATCTCGTGAGAAGTTAGAAAGTCTGATGGAACTTTTTTTTTTTTTACCGATAGTCCCACAAACACCTGGCGAAGGCTGAGAAGCAAACGGAGAAACAGAATGCAGCTGAAAGGGAGGTTAGAAAAAAAAAACGCTTGGGGAAGACAAAAGCACCAGGGCGGGGGCAGCAACCCTATCCTGCATGATGGCAGGAGGGATAACAGCGGGCAAAGGGGGCCCAGGAGGAGCTGTGCAAAGCAGGTGGAGGGGAGTCCGGGCAGATTGCAGGCGCCAGCAGCAGCAGCGGCACGGAGGCCAATCGCAGGCATGATGGGACAGCTGTGCAGGGCAGAGGTGCTGCCCCGGCCTGGAGGAGAGGCGGATTGTGGGCGCCAGTGGCAGCAGCAGCGCGGAGGCCGATCACAGGTGTGATGGGACAGCCGCGCAGGGCAGAGGCCCTTCCCGGGGCTGGAGTGGAGCCGGCAACGAAGTCCCGCCCAGCTCCGCTCCGTTCCAGCCCCAGGCAGTACATCTGCCCTGCGCAGCTGTCCTGCTCACACCTGCAATCGGCCTCCGCACCACCGCCACCTCTGTAGAAATCGCACAATAAAAACATTGATAGAGATCTCTTCCATTCTCAGGAACTAAAGGCCACTTTCTTCCCTTGAGCTCAGCATGGTCATCTCCTACAGTCATTGAATATTTGAACAGTCACTAAACAAATGATTGTAAGTTGAGGACCACCTATGATAGCAATTTTACTGGAAAGAATGGATCCCACCAGTGCCTAAATCTCTAATCTCTTCTCTCCCCTTTAGATGCTAACAAGATTTCTCTATTTTTTTTTCCTCTCTTCCTTTCTGATCCAGGTCAACGTCTTCATCTCCTTCGTTTTCCCAATGGCCATTATCTCCATCCTCAACACCATCATAGCCAACCAACTTATCATCATGTTTAAGCAAGCGGCCCAAGAAAACCAAGTGTGCACCATTGGAGGACAGCAAACCATGCTTAGCATGTCCATGGAACCTGGGCGCGTTCAGACCTTGAAGCACGGGGTTCGAGTTCTACGTATGTACCCCTCTGATTGGAGGCCACCTTCCTGTATCTGATATTCAATTTATGCGTACAGCTTGAGGTCTGGCCCCTGTGGCCTGGAAATGATGCATTGTTTCTTCCAGAAAAGAAACTTCCAATACTCCCAAACTACCTGGGAGGTTTTTGAACTGGTTGGGTTAGTAATAATAATAATAGTAGTAGTAGTAGTAGTAGTAGTAGTAGTAGTAGTAGCAGTAGTAGTAGTAGTAGTAATGTTGGAAGGGACTTTGGAGGTCATCTAGTCCAACCCCCCTGCTCAGTCAGGAAATCCTATACCATTTCAGACAAATGGCTGTCCAATCTCTTCTTAAAAACTTCCAGTGTTGGAGCATTCACAACTTCTGGAGGCAGGTTGTTCCACTGATTAATGGTCAGTGGTTGAATCCAAGTAGTTCTTGATGTCTGATTGTGGCAATCCATAATGCCCAGTGGTGCACTTCCTGCTCAAGAGGTCATCCTTGGATCCAACCGGGTCACTACAATATAAAAAAGATGTTGAAAGAGCAACAAAGATGATAAAGAGTCTGGAAAGTGTATTATTGTTGTTGTTGTTGTTGTTGTTATTTAGCGTATCTAAATGGCATCTACAGAGGTCATGCAATCACTGATATACAAATATAAGTTTAAATAAAGCATGTGTGTGTGTGTGTGTGTGTGTGTGTGTATAATACATATATATCAAATATAAGTATATATATATCAATATAATTATATTTGTATATCAGTGATTGCATGACCTCTGCAGATGCCATGTAGATATGCATAATAGTAATAATAATAATAATAATAATAATAATAATAATAATAATAATACCCAAATACTTGGGTATCCTTCAGGCTGACAACATCAAGCACACTGAAGTCAAGAAAAAGATTAGAGGTGAATACATCAAGAGAGTGAAGAAGATCTTAAAGTCCAAACTCAATGGAGGAAATACCATAAAGGCAATCAATACCTGGGCAATTCCAGTCATTAGATACACAGCTGGAATAATGGACTGGACTCAAGCAGAACTAAAAGCAATGGACAGGAAGACTAGAAAAATAATGACAATGAAACATGCCCTTCATCCATGCAGTGACATTGACAGACTTTATCTACCAAGGCAAATAGGTGGGCGTGGAATGATACAAGTACATCAGATGGTTGAAGAAGAAAAAATGGTTTTGGAAGAATATCTGAAGAACAATGATGAAGATGCACTGAAATTAGTATATCAGGAAGGCTTACTGACTACTGGAGAGACCAAACTGGCCTACAAGAAAGACCAAATGAAGAACAGAATAGAGGCATGGGAAGACAAGCACTACATGGCCAATACATGAAAAAAATAGCTGGGAAAGCAGATAATAATAAACCCTGGCAATGGCTAAGAGCAGGAAAATTGAAGAAAGAGACCAAGGGACTAATTCTGGCTGCACAAGACCAAGCCTTAAGGACAAATGCATACAAAGTCAAAATTGAGAAGACAGCAACAGACAGTAAGTGCCGCCTATGCAAAGAAGCTGAAGAAACAGTGGACCACTTGGTAAGCTGTTGCAAGAAGATTGCACAAACTGATTACAAGCAGCGGCATGACAAAGTAGCAACCATGGTGCATTGGAAGATCTGCAAAAAATATCATTTGCCTGTAAGCAAAAACTGATGGGATCATAAAATAGAGAAAGTCATAGAAAATGATAAAATTGAACTGCTCTGGGACTTCAGAATTCAAACAGACAAGCACCTGCAACATAACACCCCAGATTTAACAATTGTCGATAAGAAAGACAAAAAAGTCTGGATAGTGGGCATGGCAGTGCCCGGAGACAGCAGAATAGACGAGAAAGAACTGGAGAAGATAACAAAATACAAAGACCTACAAATAGAAATAGACAGACTG
>NW_024097496.1:0-5212 GCF_016545835.1 Crotalus tigris | reverse complement strand
TAGGTCAGCCTAGAAAAGTAAGTGCCCTCCTAACGATACCCAAGCAATCCGAGTTTGTTGGCGGTGTCCATTTTGCTCTATCAGTTCATTGTGAACCAACCCTAACCCTAAGAGTAATTTTCCTTTTATGGGATTTTTGCATGTATTTTACCAGGAAACATAGATAGGGCAGCCTAGAAAAGTAAGTGTCCTCCTAATCATACTCAAGCACTCCGAGTTTGTTGGCGGTTTCCATTTTGCTCTATGACTTCATTTTGACCTAACCCTAACCCTAAGTGGAATTTTCCTCCTAGGGGATTTCCGCATGTATTTTACCAGGACATGTAGATAGGTCAGCCTAGAAAAGTAAGTTCCTTCCTAACTATACCCAAGAACTCCGAGTTTGTTGGCGATGTCAATTTTGCTCTATTAGTCTATTGTGACCTATCCCTAAGTGGAATTTTCCTCCTATGGGATTTTCCCATGTAGTGTTACCACAGGAAACATAGAGATAGGGCAGCCTAGAAAAGTAAGTGCCTCCTAACCATACTCAAGCACTCCGAGTTGTTGGCGGCTTCCATTTTGCTCTACGAGTTCATGTGACCTAACCCTAACCCTAAGGAGAATTTTCCTTACTATGGATTTTCCCATGTACTTTATCAGGAAACATAGAAAGGGAAAGCCTGAAAATAAGTGCCCTCCTAACCATAGCAAGCACTCGAGTTTGTTCGGCAGCTTCATGTGCCCTAAGAGTTCATGTTAAACCTACCCTAACTCTACATGGAATTTTCCTCCTATGGGATTTCCTCCTGTTTTTTATCAGGAAACATAGATAGGGCAGCCTAGAAATATAAGGGCCTTCCTAACTATAACCAAGATCTACGAGTTTGTTGGTGGTGTCCATTTTGATCTATCAGTTCATTGTGACCTAACTCTAACCCTAAGTGGAATTTTGCTCCTATGGGATTTCTCCATTTATTTTACCAGGAAACATAGGTAAGTCAGCCTAGAAAAGTATGTGCCCTCCTAACCATACTCAAGCACTCCAAGTTTGTTGGCGGCTTCCATTTTGCTCTATGAGTTCATGGTAACCTAACCCTAACCCTAAGTGGAATTTTCCTCCAATGGGATTTTCCCATGTATTTTACCAGGAAACATGGATAGGTCAGCCTAGAAAAGTAAGTGCCCTCCTAACGATACCCAAGCAATCCGAGTTTGTTGGCGGTGTCCATTTTGCTCTATCAGTTCATTGTGAACCAACCCTAACCCTAAGAGTAATTTTCCTTTTATGGGATTTTTGCATGTATTTTACCAGGAAACATAGATAGGGCAGCCTAGAAAAGTAAGTGTCCTCCTAATCATACTCAAGCACTCCGAGTTTGTTGGCGGTTTCCATTTTGCTCTATGACTTCATTTTGACCTAACCCTAACCCTAAGTGGAATTTTCCTCCTACGGGATTTCCGCATGTATTTTACCAGGACATGTAGATAGGTCAGCCTAGAAAAGTAAGTTCCTTCCTAACTATACCCAAGAACTCCGAGTTTGTTGGCGATGTCCATTTTGCTCTATTAGTCTATTGTGACCTATCCCTAAGTGTAATTTTCCTCCTATGGGATTTTCCCATGTATTTTACCAGGAAACATAGATAGGGCAGCCTAGAAAATAAGTGCCCTCCTAACCATACTCAAGCACTCCGAGTTTGTTGGCGGCTTCCATTTTGCTCTATGAGTTCATTGTGACCTAACCCTAAGTGGAATTTTCCTCCTATGGGATTTTCCCATGTATTTTATCAGGAAACATAGAAAGGGAAGCCTAGAAAATAAGTGCCCTCCTAAGAATACCCAAGCACTCCGAGTTTGTTGGCAGCTTCCATTTTGCCCTAAGAGTTCATGGTAACCTACCCCTAACTCTACATGGAATTTTCCTCCTATGGGATTTCCTCCTGTTTTTTATCAGGAAACATTGATAGGGCAGCCTAGAAATATAAGGGCCTTCCTAACAATATCCAAGAACTCCGAGTTTGTTAACGGTGTCCATTTTGATCTATCAGTTCATTGTGACCTAACTCTAACCCTAAGTGGAATTTTCCTCCGATGGGATTTTCCCATTTATTTTATCAGGAAACATAGATAAGTCAGCCTAGAAAAGTAAGTGCCCTCCTAACCATACCCAAGCACTCCGAGATTGTTGGCGGCTTCCACTTTGCTCTATGAGTTCATGGTAACCTAACCGTAACCGTAAGTGGAATTTTCCTCCTTTGGGATTTTCCAATGTATTTTACCAGGAAACACAGATAAGTCAGCCTAGAAAATAAGTGCCCTCCTAAGCATACCCAAGCACTCCGAATTTGTTGGCGGCTTCCACTTTGCTCTATGTGTTCATGGTAACCTAACCCTAACCCTAAGTGGAATTTTTCTCCTATGGGATTTTCCCATGAATTTTATCAGGAAACATAGAAAGGTAAGCCTAGAAAATAAGTCCCCTCCTAACCATACTCAAGCACTCTGAGTTTATTAGCGGTGTCCATTTTGCTCTATGAGTTCATTGTGACCTAACCCTAACTCTAAGTGGAATTTTCCTCCTATGGGATTTTCCCATGTATTTTATCAGGAAACATAGAAAGGGAAGCCTAGAAAATAATTGCCCTCCTAACCATATGCAAGCACTCCGAGTTTGTTGGCAGCTTCCATTTTGCCCTAAGAGTTCATGGTAACCTACCCCTAACTCTACATGGAATTTTCCTCCTATGGGATTTCCTCCTGTTTTTTATCAGGAAACATAGATAGGGCAGCCTAGAAATATAAGGGCCTTCCTAACAATATCCAAGCACTCCGAGTTTGTTAACGGTGTCCATTTTGATCTATCAGTTCATTGTGACATAACTCTAACCCTAAGTGGATTTTCCTCCAATGGGATTTTCCCATTTATTTTATCAGGAAACATAGATAAGTCAGCCTAGAAAAGTAAGTGCCCTCCTAACCATACCCAAGCACTCCGAGTTTGTTGGCGGCTTCCACTTTGCTCTATGAGTTCATGGTAACCTAACCGTAACCGTAAGTGGAATTTTCCTCCTTTGGGATTTTCAAATGTATTTTACCAGGAAACACAGATAGGTCAGCCTAGAAAATAAGTGCCCTCCTAAGCATACCCAAGCACTCCGAATTTGTTGGCGGCTTCCACTTTGCTCTATGTGTTCATGGTAACCTAACCCTAACTCTACATGGAATTTTCCTCCTATGGGATTTCCTCCTGTTTTTTATCAGGAAACATAGATAGGACAGCCTAGAAATATAAGGGCCTTCCTAACAATGTCCAAGCACTCCGAGTTTGTTAACGGTGTCCATTTTGATCTATCAGTTCATTGTGACCTAACTCTAACCCTAAGTGGAATTTTTCTCCTATGGGATTTTCCCATGAATTTTATCAGGAAACATAGAAAGGTAAGCCTAGAAAATAAGTCCCCTCCTAACCATACTCAAGCACTCTGAGTTTATTAGCGGTCTCCATTTTGCTCTATAAGTTCATGGTGACCTAACCCTAAGTGGAACTTTCCTCCTATCAGATTTTCCCATGTATTTTACCAGGAAACATAGATAGGGCAGCCTAGAAAAGTAACTGCCCTCCTAACGATACCCAAGCACTCCGAGTTTGTTGGCGGTGTCCATTTTGCTCTATCAGTTCATTGTGAACAAACCCTAACCCTAAGAGAAATTTTCCTTTTATGGGATTTTTGCATGTATTTTACCAGGAAACATAGATAGGGGGCAGCGAGGAAAAAGTAAGTGCCTATAAACTATACCCAGCCACTTCCGGAGTTTATTGGCAGTGACATTTTGACTCCATTGAGAGTTCATGGTGAAAACCTAAACCTAAACCTAAGTGGAATGTCCTCATATGTGATTTTTTCCTATGTATTTTATGAAGAACCACATTTAGTGCAAAACCTAGAAAAAGTAAAGTGCCCTCCTAAAGCACACCCAAGTTCCTGCCGAGTTTGGTTGCGGATCCAATTTTGTTTCTATGAGGTTTCTTTGGTGACGTCACCTAATCCTAATGTTGAACCTTTTCTCCTATGGGATTTCCGCATTGGTATTTTTACCCAGGAACAAATGGATAGGGTCAGGACTAGGAAAATGTAAATAAGTTCCCTCCTAAACCTCTTACCCAAGCACTCCCGAGTTTTGTTGGTTGGTGTCCATTTTGTCTACCAAATTTCATGGTGACAACCCTTAACCCTAAGTGGAAAATTTTCCTCCTATGGGATTTTTCCATTTATTTTACCAGGAAACATAGATAGGGCAGCCTAGAAAAGTAAGTGCCCTCCTAACCATACCCAAGAACTCCGAGTTTGTTAGCAGTGTCCATTTTGCTCTATGATTTCATGGTGAACTAACCCTAAGCCTAAGTGAATTTTCCTCCTAAGGGATTTTCCCATGTATTTTACCAGGAAAGATAGATAGGGCAGAACAGAAAAGTAAGTGCCCTCCTAACCATGCCCAAGCACTAAGAGTTTGTTGGCTGTGTCCATTTTGCTCTATGAGTTCATGGTGACCTAACCCTAAGCCTAAAGCGGAATTTCCTCCAAGGGTATCTTTCCCATGTATTTACCAGGGAAAAATAATGGATATGTCAGCTAGAAAAGTAAAGTGCCCGCTTAACGTACCAAGCACTCGAGTTTGTTGGCTGTGTCCATTTTGCTCTATCAGTTCATGTGACACCAACCCTAAAAACCCTAAGAGAAAATTTTCCTTTTATGGGATTTTAATTTTTGTATGTAATTTTACCAGGAAACATAGATAGGCAGCCGAGGAAAAGTAAGTGCCCTCCTAACTAGACCCAAGCACTCCGAGTTTATTGGCAGTGTACATTTTACTCTTTGAGTTCATGGTGACCTAACCCTAAACCTAAGTGGAATTTTCCTCCTATGTGATTTTCCTATGTATTTTATGAAGAAACATAGTGCAACCTAGAAAAGTAAGTGCCCTCCTAAGCACACCCAAGTTCTCCGAGTTTGTTGGCAGGATCCATTTTGCTCTATGAGTTCTTTGTGACGTCACCCTAATCCTAAGTGAAAATTTCCTCCTATGGGATTTCCGCATGTATTTTACCAGGAAACATGGATAGGTCAGCCTAGAAAAGTAAGTGCCCTCCTAACTATACCCAAGCACTCCGAGTTTGTTGGTGGTGTCCATTTTGCTCTACCAATTCATGGTGACTTAACCCTAACCCTAA